>NC_060953.1:25408542-25408797 GCF_022045245.1 Lucilia cuprina
TATATCTTTTTATTGCATTATAGTTGCCATTTGTTTTGGTATATAATTTATTGCATAATATATTTTTAGAAAATGGCCAATTGGATAGATCGGTAGAACTATTTTCACCGCATTAAAAACGCGGTAATTTGAGGTTCCGATATGGCTGCAAATAACATTGACAGTTTTCCCGCTATGATAGTCATTTAGCCATCATTTTCAAGCAATATGATTGCACTTTAATATGGTATATCATTTGTAGCATAATGCGCATTT
>NC_060953.1:25408935-25409323 GCF_022045245.1 Lucilia cuprina
CAGTCGTTTATGCACCATTTGAAAGCATTAAAATTGCCATTTATTTTGGGACATAATTTATTGCATAATGTATTTTTAGAAAATGGCCAATATGATAACTCGATAGAATTATTTTCCCAGGTTTAAAAAGGCGGTAATTTGAGGTTCCGATATGGTTGTGAATAACTTTGAGAGTTTTCATGCTATGACAGTCATTTATGAATCATTATGATTGCACTTTAATTTGGTATATCATTTGTGGCATAATGTGTTCGTCTAAAAAATGGTCAATTTCAAGGATCGGTGGAATTGTTTTCACGCTATGGCAGTCATTTAGGCATCATTTTAAAGCATTATGATTGCACTTTAATATGGTATATCATTTGTAGTATAATGTGTGTTTTTACAA
>NC_060953.1:25409333-25409684 GCF_022045245.1 Lucilia cuprina
AATTTGATAGATCGGTAGAATTATTGTTCTATGTTTAATAAACGCTGTAATCTTAGGTTAAGATATGGTTGCAATTAACTTTGGCATTTAGTCATCATTTTCGTGCTAGGACAGTCGTTTATGCACAATTTTAAAGCATTAAAATTGCCATTTGTTTTGGTGCATAATTTATTGCATAATGTATTTTTAGAAAATGGCCAATTGAATAAATCGGTAGTATTATTTTAACAGGTTTAAAAATGAGGTAATTTGAGTTTCCGATATGGTTGTGAATAACTTTGACAGTTTTCATGCTATGACAGTCATTTATGCATCATTTTAAAGCATTATGATTGCACTTTAATTTGGTAT
>NC_060953.1:25409784-25430951 GCF_022045245.1 Lucilia cuprina
TTTATGACAGGACAATCGTTTTGCATCATTTTAAAGCATTATAGGTGCACCTTGTTTTGGTGTATAATTTGTGGCATAATGAGTTTTTACAAAAATAGGATAGATCGGTATATTTATTGGTACAGGTTTAGAATTGCGGTAATTTAAGGCTCCCATATGGTTGCAAATATCTTTTATAGTATTCATGTTATTGCAGTCGTTTATATATCTTTTTATTGCATTATAGTTGCCATTTGTTTTGGTATATAATTTATTGCATAATATATTTTTAGAAAATGGCCAATTGAATAAATCGGTAGAATTATTTTCACAGGTTTAAATAGGCGGTAATTTGAGGTTCCGATATGGTTGTGAATAACTTTTACAGTTTTCATGCTATGACAGTCATTTATGCATCATTTTAAAGCATTATGATTGCACTTTATATTGGTATATCATTTGTGGCATAATGTGTTCGTCTAAAAAATGGTCAATTTGATGGATCGGTAGAATTGTTGTTCTATGTTTAAAAACGCTGTGATTTGAGGATCCCATATGGTTTCAAATAACATTGACAGTTTTTATGACAGGACAATCGTTTTGCATCATTTTAAAGCATTATAGGTGCACCTTGTTTTGGTGTATAATTTGTGGCATAATGAGTTTTTACAAAAATAGGATAGATCGGAATATTTATTGGTACAGGTTTAGAAATGCTGTAATTTAAGGCTCCGATTTGGTTGCAAATATCATTTATAGTTTTCATGTTATTGCATTTATAGTTTTCATGTTATTGCAGTCGTTAATATATCTTTTTATTGCATTATAGTTGCCATTTGTTTTGGTATATAATTTATTGAATAATATATCTTTGGAAAATGGCCAATTGGATAGATCGGTAGAATTATTTTCACAGCTTTAAAAACGCGGTAGTTTGAGGCTCCGATATGGCTGCAAATAACATTGACAGTTTTCGCGCTATGATAGTCATTTAGGCATCATTTTAAAGCATTATGATTGCACTTTAATATGGTATATCATTTGTAGCATAATGTGTTTTTACAAATTGGTCAATTTGATAGATCGGTAGAATTATTGCTCTATGTATCAAATGCAGTGATATGAGGTTCCGATATAGCTGCAATTAACTTTGGCAGTTCTCGATATGGTTGTGAATAACTTTGAAAGTTTTCATGCTATGACAGTCATTTATGCATCATTTTAAAGCAGTATGATTGCACTTTAATTTGGTATATCACTTGTGGCATAATGTGTTCGTCTAAAAAATGGTCAATATGAAGGATCGGTAGAATTGTTGTTCTATGTTTAAAAACGCTATGATTTGAGGTTCCGATATGGCTGCAAATAACTTTGACAGTTTTCATGCCAGGACAATCGTTTATGCATCATTTTAAATAATTGCTGTTGCACTTTGTTTGGTTACAGGTTTGGAAATGCGGTAATGTAAGGCTCCGATATGGTTGCAAATATCTTTTATAGTTTTCATGTTATAGCAGTCGTTTATGCATCATTTTAAAGCATTACAGTTGCCATTTGTTTTGGTATATAATTTGGTATATAATATTTTTAGGAAATGGTTAATCGGATAGATCGGTAGAATTATTTTCACAGCTTTAAAAACGCGGTAATTTAAAGCTCCGATATTGCTGCAAATAACATTAACAGTTTTCACGCTATGACAGTCATTTAGGCATCATTTAAAGCATTATGATTGCACTTTAATACGGTATAACGTTTGTAGCATAATGTGTGTTTTTAAATGGTCAATTTGGTAGATCGGTAGAATTATTGTTCTATGTTTAATAAACGCTATAATCTTAGATTAAGATATGGTTGCAATTAACTTTGGCAGTTTTCGTGCTATGACAGTCGTTTATGCACCATTTTTAAGCATTAAAATTGCCATTTGTTTTGGTACATAATTTATTGCATCATGTATTTTTAGAAAATGGCCAATTGGATAAATCGATAGAATTATTATCCCAGGTGTAAAAAGGCGGTAATTCAAGGTTCCGATATAGCTGTGAATAACTTTGACAGTTTTCGTGCTATGACAGTCATTTATGATCATTATGATTAATTTGGTATATCATTTGTGGCATACTGTGTTCGTCTAAAAAAGGATCGGTAGAACTGTTTTTACGTTATGGCAGTCATTTAGGCATCATTTTAAAGCATTATGATTGCACTTTAATATGGTATATCATTTGTAGTATAATGTGTCTTTTTACAAATTGGTCAATTTGATAGATCGGTAGAATTATTGTTCTATGTTTAATAAATGCTGTATTCTTAGGTTAAGATATGGTTGCAATTAACTTTGGCAGTTTTCGTGCTATGACAGTCGTTTATGCACAATTTTACAAATTGGACAATTTGATAGATCGGTAGACTTATTGTTCTATGTTTAATAAACGCAGTAATCTGAGGTTCCGATATGTTTGCAGTTATTTTTGGCAGTTTTCGTGCTAGGTCATTCATTTATGCACCATTTTAAAGCATTAAAAGTGCCATTTGGTTTGGTATATAATTTATTGTATAATGTATTTTTAGAAAATGGTCAATTGGATAAATCGATGGAATTATTTTCCCAGGTCTAAAAAGGCGGTAATTTGAAGTTTCAATATTGTTGAAAATAACTTTGACAATTTTCATGCTATGACAGTCATTTATGCATCATTTTAAAGCATTATGATTGCACATTAATTTGGTATATCATTTTTGGCATAATGTGTTCGTCTAAAAAATTGTCAATTTGAAGGATCGGTAGAATTGTTGTTCTACGTTTAAAAACGCTGTGATTTGAGGTTCTCATATGGTTGCCAATAACATTGACAGTTTTTATGTCAGGACAATCGTTTATGCATCATTTTAAAGCAATACAGTTGCACTTTGTTTTGGTGTCTATTGTGGCATAATGAATTTTTACAAAAATAGGATAGATCCGTATATTTATTGGTACAGGTTTAGAAATGCGGTAATTTAAGGCTCCGATATGGTTGCAAATATCTTTTATTGTTTTCATGTTATTGCAGTCGTTTATATATCTTTTTATTGGATTATAGTTGCCATTTGTTTTGGTATATAATTTATCTATCCAATTGGCCATTTTCTAAAAATATATTATGCAACAAATTATATACCAAAACAAATGGCAACTATAATGCAATAAAAAGATATATAAACGACTGCTATAATACGAAAACTGTAAAAGATATTTGCAACCATATCGGAGCCTCAAAATACCACATTTCTAAACCTGTACCAATAAATATACCGATCTATCCAATTTTTGTTAAAATTCATTATTGTACACCAAAACAAAGTGCAACTATAATGCTTTAAAATGATGCATAAACGATTGTCCTGGCATACAAACTGTCAAAGTTATTTGCAACCATATCGGAACCTCAAATCATAGCGTTTTTAACCATAGAACAACAATTCTACCGATCCTTCAAATTGACCATTTTTTAGAAGAACACATTATGCCACAAATGATATACCAAATTAAAGTGCAATCATAATGCTTTAAAATGATGTCTAAATGACTATCATAGAGTGAAAACTGTCAATGTTATTTGCAGTCATATCAGAACCTCAAATTACCGCATTTTTAAAGCTGTGAAAATAGTTCTAGTTAAAAATTCATTATGCCACAAATTATACACCAAAACAAAGTGCAACTGTAATGCTTTAAAATGATGCATAAACGATTGTTCTGGCATGAAAACTGTCAAAGTTATTTGCAACCATATCGGAACCTCAAATCACAGCGTTTTTAAACGTAGAACAACAATTCTACCGATACTTCAAATTGACCATTTTTTGACGAACACATTATGCCACAAATGATATACCAAATTAAAGTGCAATCATAATGCTTTAAAATGATGCATAAATGACTGTCATAGCTTGAAAACTGTCAAAGTTATTCTCTACCATATCGGAACTTCAAATTACCGCTTTTTTAAACCTGGGAAAATAATTCTACCGATCTATCCAATTGGCCATTTTCTAAAAACACATTATGCAATATATTATATACCAAAAAAATTGCAATTTTAATGCTTTAAAATGGTGCATAAACGACTGTCCTAGCACGAAAACTGCCAAAGTTAATTGCAGCCATATCGGAACCTAAGATTACTGCGTTTATTAAACATAGAACAATAATTCTACCGATCTATCAAGTTGACCAATTTGTAAAAACACACATTATGCTACAAATAATATACCATATTAAAGTGCAATCATAATGCTTTAAAATGATGCATAAATGACTGTAATAGCATGAAAACTGTCAAAGTTATTCACAACCATATCGGAACCTAAAATTACCGCCTTTTTAAACCTGGCAAAATAATTCTACCGATCTATCCAATTGGCCATTTTCTAAAAATATATTATGCAACAAATTATATACCAAAACAAATGGCAACTATAATGCAATAAAAAGATATAAACGACTTTTATAACATGAAAACTATAAAAGATATTTGCAACCATATCGGAGCCTTAAATTACCGCATTTCTAAACCTGTACCAATAAATATACCGATCTATCCAATTCTTTTTTTAAATCCATTTTGCCACAAATTATACACCAATACAAAGTGCAACTGTAATGCTTTAAAAAGATGCATAAACGATTGTTCTGGCATGAAAACTGTCAAATTTATTTGCAACCATATCGGAACCTCAAATCACAGCGTTTTTAAACATAGAACAACAATTCTACCGATCCTTCAAATTGACCATTTTTTAGACGAACACGTTATGCCACAAATGATATACCAAATTAAAGTGCAATCATAATGCTATAAAATGATGCATAAATGACTGTCATAGCATGAAAACTGTCAAAGTTATTCACAACCATATCGGAACCTCAAATTACCGCCTTTTTAAACCTGAGAAAATCATAATGCTTTAAAATGATGCATAAATGACTGTCATAGCATGAAAACTGTCAATGTTATTTGCAGTCATATCGGAACCTCAAATTACCGCATTTTTAAACCTGTGAAAATAGTTATACCGATCAATCCAATTGGCCATTTTCTAAAAATATATTATGCAATAAATTATATACCAAAACAAATGGCAACTATAATGTAATAAAAAGATATATAAACGACTGCAATAACATGAAAACTATAAATGATATTTGCAACCATATCGGAGCCTTAAATTACCGCATTTCTAAACCTGTACCAATAAATATACCGATCTATCCAATATTTTTTTTTAATTCATTATGCCACAAATTATACACCAAAACAAAGTGCAACTGTAATGCTTTAAAAAGATGCATAAACGATTGTTCTGGCATGAAAACTGTCAAATTTATTTGCAACCATATCGGAACATCAAATCACAGCGTTTTTAAACATAGAACAACAATTCTACCGATCCTTCAAATTGACCATTTTTTAGACGAACACGTTATGCCACAAATGATATACCAAATTAAAGTGCAATCATAATGCTATAAAATGATGCATAAATGACTGTCATAGCATGAAAACTGTCAAAGTTATTCACAACCATATCGGAACCTCAAATTACCGCCTTTTTAAACCTGGGAAAATCATAATGCTTTAAAATGATGCATAAATGACTGTCATAGCATGAAAACTGTCAAAGTTATACACAACCATATCGGAACTTCAAATTTCCGCCTTTTTAAACCTGGGAAAATAATTCTACCGATCTATCCAATTGGCCATTTTCTAAAACTACATTATGCAATAAATTATGTACCAAAACAAATGGCAATTTTAATGCTTTAAAATGATGCATAAACGACTGTCCTAGCACGAAAACTGCCAAAGTTAATTGCAACCATATCGGATTCTCAGATTACTGCGTTTATTAAACATAGAACAATAATTCTACCGATCTATCAAATTGACCAATTTGTAAAAATACACATTATGCTACAAATGATATACCATATTAAAGTGCAATCATAATGCTTTAAAATGATGCCTAAATGGATATCATAGCGTGAAAACTGTCAATGTTATTTGCAGCCATATCGGAACCTCAAACTACCGCGTTTTTAAAGGTGTGAAAATAATTCTACCGATCTATCCAATTGGCCATTTTCTAAAAATATATTATGCAATAAATTATATACCAAAAGAATGGCAACTATAATGCAATAAAAAGATATATAAACGACTGCAATAACATGAAAACTATAAAAGATATTTGCAACCATATCGGAGCCTTAAATTACCGCATTTCTAAACCTGTATCAATAAATATACCGATCTATCCTATTTTTGTAAAACTCATTATGCCACAAATTATACACCAAAACAAAGTTAAACTGTAATGCTTTAAAATGATGCATAAACGATTGTCCTGGCACGAAAACTGTCAATGTTATTTGCAACCATATGGGAACCTCAAATCACAGCGTTTTTAAACATAGAACAACAATTCTACCGATCCTTCAAATTGACCATTTTTTAGACGAACACATTATGCCACAAATGATATACCAAATACAAGTGCAATCATAATGCTTTAAAATGATTCATAAATGACTGTCATAGCGTGAAAACTGTCAATGTTATTTGCAGCCATAATGCAACCTCAAACTACCGCGTTTTTAAAGCTGTGAAAATAATTCTACCGATCTATCCAATTGGCCATTTTCTAAAAATATATTATGCAATAAATTATATACCAAAACAAATGGCAACTATAATGCAATAAATAGATATATAAACGACTGCAATAACATGAAAACTATAAAAGATATTTGCAACCATATCGGAGCCTTAAATTACCGCATTTCTAAACCTGTATCAATAAATATACCGATCTATCCTATTTTTGTAAAACTCATTATGCCACAAATTATACACCAAAACAAAGTTAAACTGTAATGCTTTAAAATGATGCATAAACGATTGTCCTGGCACGAAAACTGTCAATGTTATTTGCAACCATATGGGAACCTCAAATCACAGCGTTTTTAAACATAGAACAACAATTCTACCGATTCTTCAAATTGACAAGTGCAACTGTAATGCCTTAAAATGAAGCATAAACTATTGTCCTAGCACGAAAACTGCCAAAGTTATTTGCAACCATATCCAAACCTCAAATCACAGCGTTTTTAAACATAGAACAACAATTCTACCGATCCTTCAAATTGACCATTTTTTAGACGAACAAATTAAAGTGCAATCATAATGCTTTAAAATGATGCATAAATGACTGTCATAGCATGAAAACTGTCAAAGTTATTCACAACCATATCGAAACCTCAAATTACCGCCTTCTTAAACCTGGGAAAATAATTCTACCGATCTATCCAATTGGCCATTTTCTAAAACTACATTATGCACTTAATTATATACCAAATCAAATGGCAATTTTAATGTTTTAAAATGGTGCATAAACCTCAAGTTACTGCGTTTGTTAATCATAGAACAATAATTCTACCGATCTATCAAATTGACCAATTTCTAAAAATACACATTATGCTACAAATGATATACCATATTAAAGTGCAATCATAATGCTTTAAAATGATTCATAAATGACTGTCATAGCATGAAAACTGTCAATGTTATTTGTAGCCATATTGGAACCTCAAACTACCGCGTTTTTAAAGCTGTGAAAATAATTCTACCGATCTATCCAATTGGCCAATTTCTAAAAATATATTATGCAATAAATTATATACCAAAACAAATGGCAACTATAATGCAATAAAAAGATATATAAACGACTGCAATAACATAAAAACTATAAAAGATTTTTGCAACCATATCGGAACCCTAAATTACCGCATTTCTAAACCTGTACCAATAAATATACCGATCTATCCTATTTTTGTAAAACTCATTATGCCACAAATTATACACCAAAACAAAGTTCAACTGTAATGCCTTAAAATGATGCATAAACGATTGTCCTGGCATGAAAACTGTCAATGTTATTTGCAACCATATGGGAACCTCAATTCACAGCGTTTTTAAACATAGAACAACAATTCTACCGATCTTTCAAATTGACCATTTTTTAGACGAATACCTTATGCCACAAATGATATACCAAATTAAAGTGCAATCATAATGCTTTAAAATGATGCATAAATGAATGTCATAGCATGAAAACTGTCAAAGTTATTCACAACCATATCTGAACCTCAAACTACCGCCTTCTTAAACCTGTGAAAATAATTCTACCGATCTATCCAATAGGCCATTTTCTAAAAATACATTATGCACTAAATTATATACCAAAACAAATGGCAATTTTAGTGCTTTAAAATGGTGTATAAACGACTGTCCTAGCACGAAAACTGCCGAAGTTAATTGCCTCAGATTACTGCATTTGATACACAGAACAATAATTCTACCGATCTATCAAGTTGACCAATTTGTAAAAACACACATTATGCTACAAATGATATACCATATTGAAGTGCAATCATAATGCTTTAAAATGATTCATAAATGACTATCATAGCGTGAAAACTGTCAATGTTATTTACAGTCATATCGGAATCTCAAATTACCGCATTTTTAAAGCTGTGAAAATAGTTCTACCGATCAATCCACTTAGCCATTTTCAAAAAATATATTATGCAATAAATTATATACCAAAACAAATGGCAACTATAATGCAATAAAAAGATATGTAAACGACTGCAATAACATGAAAACTATAAAAGATATTTGCAACCACATTGGAGCCTTAAATTACCGCATTTCTAAACCTGTACCAATAAATATACCGATCTATCCAATTTTTTTAAAAATTCATTATGCCACAAATTATACACCAAAACAAAGTGCAACTATAATGCTTTAAAATGATGCATAAACGATTGTTCTGGCATGAAAATTGACAAAGTTATTTTCAACCGTATGGGAACCTCAAATCACAGCGTTTTTAAACATAGAACAACAATTCTACCGATCCTTCAAATTGACCATTTTTTAGACGACCACATTATACCACAAATAATATACCAAAATAAAGCGCTTTAAAATGATGTATAAATGACTATCATAGGGTGAAAACTGTCAAAGTTATTCACAACCATATCGGAACTTCAAATTACCGCCTTTTTAAACCTGAGAAAAATATTCTACCGATCTATCCAATTGGTCATTTTCTAAAAATACATTATGCAATAAATTATATAGCAAAACAAATGGCAATTTTAATGCTTTAAAATGATGCATAAACGGCTGTCCTAGCACGAAAACTGCCAAAGTCAAATGCAACCATATCGGAACCTCAGATTACTGCGTTTATTAAACATAGAACAATAATTCTACCGATCTATCAAATTGACCAATTTGTAAAAACACACATTATGCTACAAATGATATACCATATTAAAGTGCAATCATAATGCTTTAAAATGATTCATAAATGACTGTCATAGCGTGAAAACTGTCAATGTTATTTGCAGCCATATTGGAACCTCAAACTACCGCGTTTTTAAAGCCGTGAAAATAATTCTACCGATCTATCCAATTGGCCATTTTCTAAAAATATATTATGCAATAAATTATATACCAAAACAAATGGCAACTATAATGCAATAAAAAGATATATAAACGACTGCTATAACATGAAAACTATAAAATATATTTGCAACCATATCGGAGCCTTAAATTACCGCATTTCTAAACCTGTACCAATAAATATACCGATCTATCCTATTTTTTTAAAAATTCATTATGCCACAAATTATACACCAAAACAAAGTGCAATTATAATGATTTAAAATGATGCATAAACTATTGTTCTTGCATGAAAACTATCAAAGTTATTTTCAACCGTATGGGAACCTCAAATCTCAGCGTTTTTAAACATAGAACAACAATTCTACCAATCCATCAAATTGACCATTTTTTAGACGAACACATTATGCCACATATGATATACCAAATTAAAGTGCAATCATAATGCTTTAAAATGATTCATAAATGACTGTCATAGCGTGAAATCTGTCAATGTTATTTGCAGCCATATCGGAACCTTAAAATACCGCGTTTTTAAAGCTGTGAAAATAATTCTACCGATCTATCCAATTGGCCATTTTCTAAAAATATATTATGCAATAAATTATATACCAAAACAAATGGCAACTATAATGCAATAAAAAGATATATAAACGACTGCTATAACATGAAAACTATAAAATATATTTGCAAACATATCGGAGCCTTAAATTACCGCGTTTCTAAAACTGTACCAATAAATATACCGATCTATCCTATTTTTGTAAAACTCATTATGCCACAAATTATACAACAAAACAAAGTTCAACTGTAATGCTTTAAAATGATGCATAAACGATTGTCCTGGCATGAAAACTGTCAATGTTATTTTCAGCCATATTGGAACCTCAAACTACAGCGTTTTTAAAGCCGTGAAAATAATTCTACCGATCTATCCAATAGGCCATTTTCTTAAAATATATTATGCAACAAATTATATACCAAAACAAATGGCAACTATAATGCAATAAAAATATATATAAACGACTGCAATAACATGAGAACTATAAAAGATATTTGCAACCATATCGGAGCCTTAAACTACCGCATTTCTAAGCCTGTACCAATAAATATACCGAACTATCCAATTTTTTTAAAAAATTCATTATGCCACAAATTATACACCAAAACAAAGTGCAACTGTAATGCTTTAAAATGATGCATAAACGATTGTTCTGGCATGAAAACTGTCAAAGTTATTTGCAACTATATGGGAACCTTAAATCACAGCGTTTTTAAACATAAAACAACAATTCTACCGATCCTTCAAATTGACCATTTTTTAAACGAACACATTATGCCACAAATGATATACCAAGTCATAATGCTTTAAAATGATGCATAAATGATTGTCATAGCATGAAAACTGTCAAAGTTATTCACAACCATATCGGAACCTCAAACTACCGCCTTCCTAAACCTGGGAAAATATATCTACCGATCTATCCAATTGGCCATTTTCTAAAAATACATTATGTATTTTGGTATATAATGCTTCAAAATGGTGCATAAACGATTGTCCTGTCATAAAAACTGTCAATGTTATTTGCAACCATATGGGAACCTCAAATCACAGCGTTTTTAAACATAGAACAACAATTCTACCGATCCATCAAATTGACCATTTTTTAGACGAACACATTATGCCACAAATTATATACCAATACCAATATGACTGTCATAGCATGAAAACTGTCAAAGTTATTCACAACCATATCGGAACCTAAAATTACCGCATTTTTAAACCTGGGAAAATAATACTACCGATCTATCCAATTGGCCATTTTCTAAAAAAACATTATGCAATAAATTATATACCAAAACAAATGGCAATTTTAATGCTTTAAAATGGTATGTAAACGACTGTCCTAGCACGAAAACTGCCAAAGTTAATTGCAGCCATATCGGAACCTCTGAGTACTGCATTTGATACACAGAACAATAATTCTACTGATCTATCAAGTTGACCAATTTGTAAAAACACACATTATGCTACAAATGATATACCATATTAAAGTGCCATCATAATGCTTTAAAATTATGGCTAAATGACTATCATAGCGTGAAAATTGTCAATGTTATTTGCAGCCATATCGGAACCTCAAATTACCGCGTTTTTAAAGCTGTGAAAATAGTTCTACCGATCGATCCAATTGGCCATTTTCTAAAAATATATTATGCAATAAATTATATACCGAAACAAATTGGAAACTATAATGCAATAAAAAGATATATAAACGACTGCAATAACATGAAAACTATAAATGATATTTGCAACCATATCGGAGCCTTAAATTACCGCATTTCTAAACCAAAAAACGTCTAGCGGTATTACCATCGTTTGTGCTTCCATATCCTGTGAGTGGTTTATCAATATTTAATCCCATCCGCTTTTTAAATTCCTCTTGAATTCTTCGTTTCTCACTGGCTCTCATTTCCATTAACTCCTTATTGTTATTTGCACTTTTGTTTGCATTTTCGGTATGCTTCTGTACTTTAAATCATATGCTAAATGTAGAAAATGTTCCAGAAATCGTATGCGAGCATGTAGGGGGGATATTCCAAATTGTAATGTTTCCTCATTTATTGATCTTTGCTTGGAAATATTCGAAAATTCTGATTTTTTATCACCACATATGTAGCAGTACCAAGTAGATGATGTTCCTGTAATGGCATTTCCAACTTTCCCATCAATCATTGTAAGTTTTAAATCATAGGACATGTTAAACGAATAATTTTCTATTTCGATTGTTATAGGTTCCAAGTTTTTAATTTCTGCTTCAATACGATTTATCAAATCTTGCGTTGTTGTTTTGGATTCCTTTATATACTCAAAGCTTATTGGCCTACAAAAAGCTTTGGATCCTGGAGTCGAATTCTTCCAAATATCATCGAAACTGGTTGATGGAGAATCGCTGTCAGCATACTTTCGAATTCTTAATGGAACTAGCGATGCCATAAATACACTTTTATACTCGGAAGATGATTCACTTGTGTTGATTTGTTTATATCCGAGAGTGCTGATAATCCATCACATCCCCACTTACAAATGAGTTGAAGATCACAAGAATTTATTTTTTTTAGTTGGTCTGAAGAAAAGTCAGAAGCAATCCTTAAAGCAGTATTTTCGAGTAGAGCGCCGAGTCCAATAACAGCCTTCCGATCAGTTATTTCAATAGGAGGTGGTATAATGCTTTTCTTCTTTTCATTTATTTTGTCATATGATGGTAAAACATCCACTCCTTTTTCAGATAGCGCCTTTCTTAACGTTATGTAGTTATCACGACTTAATCCCAGCTGCAACATAAGCGCAATAGCTTCTTCCTCAGTGAACGTTGTATCAGATGATGGTGTGGGTATACTCTTTACAATTCTTTTCAGTCGTCTTGGTGATGCGGTTGGAAGAATATTTGCAATTTTTATGGCATCCAAAGGCTGTTTTTCTTTTCTTAACATTGCTTTAAAAGTGTCCGAAACTTCTTCGTTAGATAAGGTTTCTAGTGAAGTTGATAACCTTTTCCTCTTAGATTTTGAGCTCAAATCCTCATACTGCTTACAGGGAGCACCAACAGTTGATACGCAAATAGCAACTTCTATACATTCATCCAGCCAATCAGAAAATTTCGATCGAAATTTAGCAATGGAATACCGAACACTCTTCAGTTTTATATCAACTGATTTTATAAAATTTTCAATTTTACATATATCAGTTTTATCCACTTTATTTTTATGTGCAGTTTTAATATATTTCAATAAGAAGTTCACTTTATCTTGAAAAGGAGCTGAAGAGTGTTCAAATAAAATGGAGCACAAATCATTTTTTTTTAGTACGATCGCCATGGTTAGAAAATTACAAATAATTACAAACAGATATAAACCTGTCTTATATATTAATTACAGGTACTTAAATTAAATTATTTTTTAAAGGGTTATGATATTCTACCTAATATGTCTAACGTATCCTTATGTAATGAATTTTTCCTCAATAGGTCACTTTAATAAGCTACCTATTAAAGTGACCTATAGGGGTAAAAATCATTACAGTTTAAAAAATAATACCTGAAAATTTTTTAATATATGTAACAAATTTAAGAGTTAACGTTATGGATGAAAATAATAGTGCTAGGTAAATTTTCTAAAAGATGTTGAGTTTTCCCTAATTAATTTGTCACTTAAAAAACATTAGGTAGGCATGTTATATTTCTTAAACCTGGGAAAATAATTCTACCGATCTATCCAATTGGCCATTTTCTAAAAACACATTATGCAATAAATTATATACCAAAACAAATGGCAATTTTAATGCTTTTAAATGGTGCATAAACGACAGTCCTAGCACGAAAACTGCCAAAGTTAATTGCACTATATCGGAACCTCAGATTACTGCTTTTATTAAACATAGAACAATAATTCTACCGATCTATCAAATTGACCAATTTGTAAAAACACACATTATGCTACAAATGATATACTATAATAAAGTGCAATCATAATGCTTTAAAATGATTCATAAATGACTGTCATAGCGTGAAAACTGTCAATGTTATTTGCAGCCATATTGTACCCTCAAACTACCGCGTTTTTAAAGCTGTGAAAATAATTCTACCGATTTATCCAATTGGCCATTTTCTTAAAATATATTATGCAATAAATTATATACCAAAACAAATGGCAACTATAATGCAATAAAAAGATATATAAACGACTGCTATAACATGAAAACTATAAAATATATTTGCAACCATATCGGAGCCTTAAATTATCGCATTTCTAAACCTGTACCAATAATTATACCGATCTATCCTATTTTTGTAAAACTCATTATGCCACAAATTATACAACAAAACAAAGTTTATCTGTAATGCTTTAAAATGATGCATAAACGATTGTCCTGGCATGAAAACTGTCAATGTTATTTGCAACCATATGGGAACCTCAAATCACAGCGTTTTTAAACATAGAACAACAATTCTACCGAACCTTCAGTTTGACCATTTTTTAGACGAACACATTATGCCACAAATGATATATCAAATTAAAGTGCGATCATAATGCTTTAAAATGATGCACAAATCAAATTACCGCCTTTTTAAACTTGGGAAAATAATTCTACCGATCTATCCAATTGACCATTTTCTAAAAATACATTATGCAATAAATTATATACCAAAACAAATGGCAATTTTAATGCTTTAAAATGGTGTATAAACGACTGTCCTAGCACGAAAACTGCCAAAGTTAATTGCAACCATATGGGAACCTCAGATTACTGCGTTCATTAAACATAGAACAATAATTCTACCGATCTATCAAATTGACCAATTTCTAAAAATACACATTAAGCTACAAATGATATACCATATTAAAGTGCAATCATAATGCTTTAAAATTCTTCATAAATACTGTCATAGCGTGAAAACTGTCAATGATATTTGCATCCCTAAATTACCGCATTTTCAAACCTGTACCAATAAATATACCGATCTATCCAATTTTTGTAAAATTTCATTATGCCACAAATTGTACACCAAAACAAAGTGCAACTGTAATGCTTTAAAATGATGCATAAACCTGGGAAAATAATTCTACCGATCTATCCAATTGACCATTTTCTAAAAATACATTATGCAATAAATTATATACCAAAACAAATGGCAATTTTAATGCTTTAAAATGCTGCATAAACGACTGTCCTAGCACGAAAACTGCCAAAGTTAATTGCAACCATATCTTAACCTCAGTTTACAGCGTTATTAAACATAGAACAACAATTGTACCGATCCTTCAAATTGACCATTTTTTAGAAGAACACATTTTGCCACAAATGATATACCATATTAAAGTGCAATCATAATGCTTTAAAATGATGCCTAAATGACTGTCATAGCGTGAAAACTGTCAATGTTATTTGCAGCCATATCGGAACCTTAAAATACCGCGTTTTTAAAGCTGTGAAAATAATTCTACCGATCTATCCAATTAGCCATTTTCTAAAAATATATTATGCAACAAATTATATACCAAAACAAATGGCAACTATAAAAACTATAAATGATATTTGCAATCAGATCGGAGCCTTAAATTACCGCATTTCCAAACCTGTACCAATAAATATACCGATCTATCCAATTTTTGTAAAAATTCATTATGCCACAAATTGTACACCAAAACAAAGTGCAACTGTAATGCTTTAAAATTATGCATAAACGATTGTCCTGGCATGAAAACTGTCAAAGTTATTTGCAACCATATGGGAACCTCAAATCACAGCGTTTTTAAACATAGAACAACAATTCTACCGATCTATCAAATTGACCATTTTTTAGACGAATACATTATGCCACAAATGATATACCAAATTAAAGTGCAATCATAATGCTTCAAAATGATGCATAAATGACAGTCATAGCATGAAAACTGTCAAAGTTATTCACAACCATATCGGAACTTCAAATTACCGCCTTTTTAAACCTGGGAAAATAATTCTACCGATCTATCCAATTGGCCATTTTCTAAAAATACATTATGCAATAAATTATGTACCAAAACAAATGGCAAATTTAATGCTTTAAAATGGTGCATAAACGGCTGTACTAGCACGAAAACTGCCAAAGTTAATTGCAACCATATCGGAACCTCAGATTACTGCGTTTATTAAACATAGAACAATAATTCTACCGATCTATCAAATTGACCAATTTCTAAAAATACACATTATGCTACAAATGATATACCATATTAAAGTGCAATCATAATGCTCTAAAATGATGCATAAATGACTGTCATAGCATGAAAACTGTCAAAGTGATTCACAACCATATCGGAACCTCAAATTACCGCCTTTTTAAACCTGGGAAAATAATTCTACCGATCTATACAATTGGCCATTTTCTAAAACTATATTATGCAATAAATTATATACCAAAACAAATGGCAATTTTAATACTTTAAAATGGTGCATAAACGACTGTCCTAGCACGAAAACTGCCAAAGTTAATTGCAACCATATCGGAACCTTAGATTACTGCGTTTATTAAACATAGAACAATAATTATACCGATCTATCAAATTGAATAATTTCTAAAAATACACATTATGCTACAAATGATATACCATATTGAAATGCAATCATAATGCTTTAAAATGATTCATAAATGACTGTCATAGCGTGAAAACTGCCAATGTTATTTGCAGCCATATCGGAACCTCAAACTACCGCGTTTTTAAAGCTGTGAAAATAATTCTACCGATCTATCCAATTGGCCATTTTTTAAAAATGTATTATACAGTAAATTATATACCAAAACAAATGGCAACTATAATGCAATAAAAAGATATATAAAGGATATATAAAAGATATAAAAATTACCGCATTTCTAAACCTGTACCAATAAATATACCGATCTATCCTATTTTTGTAAAAACTCATTATGCCACAAATTATACACCAAAACAAAGTGCAACTGTAATGCTTTAAAATGATGCATAAACGATTGTCCTGGCATAAAAACTTTTAATGTTATTTGCAAACATATGGGAACCTCAAATCACAGCGTTTTAAAACATAGAACAACAATTCTACCGATCCATCAAATTGATTATTTTTTAGACGAACACATTATGCCACAAATGATATACCAGTATAAAGTACAATCATAATGCTCTAAAATGATGCATTAATGACTGTCATAGCATGTCATATTGTTGTCAAAGTTATTCACAACCATATCGGAACCTCAAATTGTAATACTTATTCGTAAATATTGTATTTATTATTTATTAAATGAAACGGACACTTCTGTGTCCGTTCTCTGTGAATGAAGTTCTCTTAATGATAATAATTTTACTTACTTAAATTCTACTAACTCTAGCTAGCATTGATTATTCTTTGCTTCTTCATATTTCATGTTTCCCACCATGAAATATGAAGAAGTTTATTTAATCAGAGACACATGTGTACGAATTGTGCTAGCTAGGCATTTTCCCATAGCCAAACAACTATGTTGTGTGTGTCGACTTTGAGAAGTACCCTACATATGTTCAATATGTATGGGTCGCACAGTTAATCACACTACACCTCCCTTTTTACCAAAGAATAATCAATATTAAGTCATTGATTATTCTTTAAGAATGTGTCTTGAATTTACTCTAATTCTAATAATTTTTAAGTAATGATAAAATAACGGTTAAATATAAAACAGTTCATTAATTGAATTAATCATTTATATAAAAAAAATATTAAATTAACTTAAATATTGAAATTACAATTTATTTTATTTTTAATTCTATAAATTATAAAAATAAGCTCGAACTTTTTAATCTTACTCTATTCCTTCCCTTTTTGGAAAGATTGATTTATAAATCTTACACAGAAAAGAAAAAAATATATCTAAGGTTTTTCATCAATTAAATTTTTAATCATATTACAATCAACATTTAATATAAGTAATAATTTATGTGATCAACTTTTCAATTCATTGTATCACCATATATAAATATTCCAATAAGGCTCCTCCATTTAATATGTCGTAAAAAAATATATATTATATATAATAAGATTGATTTATAAATCTTACACAGAAAAGAAAAAATATATATATCTATATATAGTCAAATAAATTTCCATTTGAACAATATTTTTCTTATGGAAATAAAAGAACTTTATATCTTAATTGTAGAACCTTTTTATTCTGTTCTTATGAACACAGAATGATTGTCCATTTTTAGTTTGGAGTTCTACATTGTTATTGTCGGATACCCAGATGACCTTATAGGGTCCTTTATATAAGGGTTCCAATTTGTGTCGGGCTTCATTTGTCACTAACATTAAGTCATTTAGAGTAATACTGACTGGTTTCGCAGTTTCATTAGAGTCTTGGTGCCTTTTTAGTTTAGCATTATCTATTAGGCTAGCGGCTCTGCGATGTGCAATCTGAAGTCTAAATTTGACTTCCTTTTCATATGAGTCTATATTGTACAATGGATTGAAGTAATTGTCTTTGAAAGGTTCGAAAACTGGTGGCATTTTTCCAAAGACTAACTCGAAAGGGCAATATTCATGTGCTGTGGACGGAGTTGTATTATAACAATACACAAAGAATTTTAACCATTCGTCCCAATCGGATTTATCTTCTGAAAGATAGGATCGTAAATATTCGTTAAAGGTTCTGTGTGATCGTTCAACCGTACCTAGTGTCTCATGATGATATGGAGTAGAGTTTAAGTTTTCTACTTTCATCAGAGTACAGAGCTCAATGAGAATTCGATTCATATATTCAGTACCCATATCTGTGATGATCTTTTTCATAGGGCCATATATTAACATGAAACCCTCCATGATTGCTTTTGCGACTGATCTTGCAGATTTGTTACTTATCAGTACTGCTACCAAGTACTTGGTTAAGTCGCACATTATAGGTTTGACTGGTGTTGGAGTTATGATAAAAGATTCCTTTCCTTTATTAGCGGGCTTATTTAATTGACATGTTTTACATTGTTTGACATACTTGGTAATGTCTCTTGTCATGCCTTTCCAGTAATAAAAAAGTCTTATTTTCCTAGTCATTCGAGTTATTCCCACGTGTCCTCCGTAAATCGGGTCATGGTGGTATTTTTGCATGATGGCTAGTTTATTTTCAGCGGTTTTGATTTTATTTAATTTGGGTGTGAGCACCAAGGTCAATCTTTTTAAGAGACCATTTCCTTTATTTTTAAAGGATTCTATATTTATTCCCGGGATATTGAAAATACAATCACCTAGTGAAAGTCTTAATGTTGTGAGACCAAGATTATTAGCTATTTTTTCAAGCTTTGGAAAGACGTGATCCAAATCGACATTTCCATTAATAACTATCTCATTCAACATATGTTCGGAAAGTTTTGTCTTTCCTTTGAGGATAATTAATTTATCCTGAGTAAAATGCAAAATGGGCATTTTACTGTGCTCCTGGGCATTTATTGCCTCATATACTTTAAATTTAACCGGCTGTGGTACTTGAATGCTGTCGGAATCAGTGGTATTATTGACATTGTTCCTTTTTGCTTGAAGTCGGGTTGTTACTTTCAAGACTTCTATATTTTTTATATCATTAAATTCAATGCGGGACAGTGCGTCTGCCGCATGGTTATCTCTTCCCCTAAGATACTCTACGACAAAGTCGTATTCTTCGAGGTCAAGTCTCATCCTCATTAATTTAGATGACGGATTTTTTAAAGAAAATAAATAGGATAGAGGCCTGTGATCACTTCGGATCAAGAACTTTTTCCCATAGATGTATGGTCGAAAATATTGTATTGCCCAATGTATGGCGGTAAGTTCTTGCTCTATAGTTGATTTATTTGATTCGCCTTTTGTAAAAGCTTTTGAGGCGAAGGCAATAGGCATTTGCATGCCATTGGTTTCTTGGCTTAGAACATATCCGCATGCAAATTTACTTGTATCGGTTGTTATGCAAAATTGTTTTGAAAAATCTGGGTATTGCAAAATATGTGGGCTCAAAAGTTGAGTTTTGAAATAGCTGAATGCTTTTTCACATTCATGAGTCCATTCAAATTTTACGTTTTTTCTAGATAGTCTAGTGAAATGACGAGAATATTCTGCGAAATAGGGAATAAATCTCCTATAATAATTGCAGAATGCTATAAAGCGTTTAGCTTCATCAGCATTTTTCGGTGTAGGATAGTTTTTAATTACTGAAAATTTTTCGTCATCTGGTAAAATACCCTTGTTTGTACACTTTTGACCCAAAAACGTTACCTCTTGACGAAAGAAGAAACACTTGTAAGGGTGCAGTTTTAGGTTATACTTTTTACACAAGTTAAATACATCTTTAAGATTTTGCATCATATGGGCAGTAGAACATCCGATGACAATTATGTCATCCATGTACACAAAAGCTTGGATGGGTGACAATCCAGCAAATGCTAGTGTCATCATCCTTTGAAATGAGTTAGATGCCACTTTTAGTCCGTAAGGCAATCTTTTAAACCTGAACGAACCATTATCAGTAGAAAAGGACGTGATATCTCTTGATTCGTCTTCTAATTCTATTTGATGAAACCCAGAGATAAGATCTAGGCATGAAAAATATTTTGCTCTACCTAATTGATCTAATATGTCATCTATGCGAGGTAATGGGAACTTATCGGCCATTATTTTTTTGTTAACTCCCCTATAGTCAACTACTAATCTCCATCTTTTATGATTATTACCTGGTAGGCTTTTCTTAGGCACCAAAAGTAATGGGCTATTATAATCAGATATAGATGGTTCTATTATGTCGTCATCTATCAGTTTTTGGACTTGCTTATTGATTTCCTCCTTTTGAGAGTGAGGAGTTCGGTAATTTTTAATATAAACTGGTTGTTTATCATTAAGGCGCAATTTTTGTTTATATAAGTTGTTGGTCGTTATTTTATCCGACTCAAGCGCAAAAATGTCTATAAACTCAGAACATAACTGTGTTAGTTCCATTTTTTTCACTGTTGTTATTATTTTTATTTTCCGAACTAAAGTTTTTGAACTTTAATTTTGCAGTTTTGTATCATAATATCCCTGTCAGTTACGTTAATGATTTTCACTAGAGGGTTAGACTTTGTTGTTATGGTGTTTGCTATAAA
>NC_060953.1:25431051-25444679 GCF_022045245.1 Lucilia cuprina
GACTGCAATTTTTAGTAGCAAAGTGATACAAAAATTATAAAGTTTCATATTTATTTTATAGTCATATACAAGAGAGGTGGTGCTAGTGCTGCATATTTAAACGCTGGTACAAACACTTCTTCTACTTCAGTATCAAAACTGATTGGTCTAATTACCTCAGATCTCACTGGGAGAGGTATCGTGAGATGTTCAGGACAATCATGCTGGGTAATATTATATTCACATGGTACTTCGTCGGTCAAGATTAATAGGTCTTGTTCACCGCTAAAGTCCAATATGCATTTATACTTCCTGATGAAATCCATACCTATAATTCCGTCTCCGAGTATCGGAAAGTTGTCTTCAACTACATGAAATTCATGTTTAATTGAGATATTTCGTAATAGGAGTTCGGTTTTAACTTTTCCAATCGTGGTAATTAAACCTTGTCCTATTCCGTTGATGTTCACTTTTTCATTTTCCGTTATAGGATCATAAAGAACTTGACTGCGTTTTAGGAGTTGATATTTATATTATAAATCTTTATTGAGTATCTTGGGGGTCTTGCCCGTTTTCCGAATCATTTTCAGATTCATTTTCAATGACCATTGTATTGATTCTATTATTTTGATTTGTACCGCGATAATTATTGTTGCGGTTGCCCGTATGATTGCCAGTATTATTGGTATTATTCTGATACCATTGGCGTCTGTTATTATTATTGTAATTGTTTCGGCGATAGTTTTGGCTTATATTCTCAGGATTATTTTGATTAGAGTTTCTAGTATTATTTAACCTATTATATCCCTGGGGAAATTGACTATTTTGTCTTTGTCTTGGAGGTCTATTTTGAATTCTACTGTATGCTAAAATATAGTTAGGCTGACCGTAAGCTTCGGTACAGCTGCTTATAAATTTTGACATTACTTCATTAAGGTCATGGAATGTTCCTGACTCCATGATGAGTTTTACTCTGTCATTGGAGACATTTTTTATTATAGCTTTTGTTGCTGTATTTGTAGCGTACTTTGTTGCAACGTTGGTTGGTAATCCGTCTTTTATATAGGATGTTTCTAATTTCCTAGTGAGATCTTCGATCTCCTTGGCGTAAGCTGTGGCAGTCTTGCCCAGTTGTCTTACGTTCATTAGTTTTGCAGTTACCAAATCCACGGATTTACCTTTGACTGTATTCGAAAGTTTAGCTATTATTTCCGATAGAGTTGTTTCGTCAGAAATTAGGTTACGGGCTGTACCACGTAGTTTAGTTTTAACTAGCTGAATTGCCACGGCCTCATGGTATTCCCTAATAGTTCCTACTAGATTTAACGTATCCAGAAAGCTTTGAAGGTTCTCTGCCGAGCCATCAAAGTCTGGTATAATTTTAGAGGCTGTGTTTAGAAATTCAACTACTGTCTGTATCATTTTGACTGAAGATGTTTGATTTTGTTTCACTTAAATAATTTCGGGTAGAGGTACAAACTCTATTTGTTCATGTACACTCTGGGGTACTTGTATTTTTAGAACTTTACGTGTTGCAACGTTTAGTAGTTTTTCACGTATGTCCAGATAAAAGAGTCGGCGAAAGTTTTATGAGCCTGTGTCAGTCGTGAATAGTTGACATTAAACAAGACTCTTAGTTGTTCTAATTGTTGCACAAGAATGTTAAAGTGTTTATTCACAGTTTCTTGTTTTGTGTCTCTATCAGTTTTTATACACTTATAAGACCTTTGGAATCTTTCTTTTAAGTATTAGTCGTGCTTTATAAATAATTTGTTCCCATTCCATTTAGCCTTTTGGGAATTAACATGAGACAGATTTTAATTGAAATTATGTAAGTAAATTTCTATAATCAAACAAAAACAAATTTTTTTCAGACTTAGGTAGGAACGCATAATTATTAATAAATGTTAATGGGCTAACTATATTTTAAAGTAAAATCTTAAAAAAAAAAACTACAACATTAAAGACAAAAGTGCTCTAGACAAAAACAATAAATAAAACAAACACACTAGTATAGAATTAAGCGAACGAGGTATAAGATAAAAATTATGTAAAAATTCATTGCTTTGGAGCTTGATTTTTAGACTTTGTCCAAATCTACACCCATAGACCGTCTTAAATAACTTTTTTTTTAGAGATTTTTTATGTAATTGGTATAATGTGACTACTAGTTGTAGCGCTAGGATATCTATTATGATACCCATATATACTATTGGGTATTCTATTGAGACTTTCACCTCATTGATCACATTAGCATTAGGGTTTGTGATTTTAGAATCGTGATTACCCATGTTGTGATTCTTCACGATGAGAAAAAAAAGATTTAAAAAAAATAAGTTCATAGAAGAAATGTCAGCGTTCATTTTTCACGTTAATGTTTACAAAGTTTTCTAAAAATGATAGGTAACAATTCCTAGATAGTAACGTCAAGGTTAATAAGTTGTGTAGTCTGGGGTCGTGTTAGTGCTTATATTAAGGGGATGGATGGCACTGCGTGGCATACTGTACACTCATATGTACCGTCGTACTAGGCACTGTCAACCATGGGTCAAAACCAATTTCAGACCCAACTAGGTTTAACCCTTAAATTTATGCAGGACTGGAGGGACTCGTAAGTGTCGCAGTAATGCAGTTTTAGTATAATTATAATTACTTAAAATTTAGTGTTATTCACCGCTCCATTTACAATATTTTTTTTTTGGAAATAAGGCTTAATTATTTTAAACAAAATAAAATATGTTTTTATAATAATTTAAGTATTTTAAAGCTGAATTCATTCTGCTGCTGAAAATCCTGCTAATGTCCTTTTTTGTTTTTGTTGTTGTTTCTGCTATTCTTGTTATTGTAGTTAAGGCTCTACATGTTGAAAAGCTGTCTGTTGTTTTTATAAGATTTTAAGGCTTTCATTGGTTGATGTGTTTACTCCTTGTTGATTTCCTTCGAAAGAGAGTGTGGGGAGGGCAAGAGTAATATTTTCTAGTTGTTGTCTCTTCCTTTTAAAGTTGTTTTTGTAGAAAAAGCCTTTTTGTTTGTTATTATCTTTTATTATTTTGAGTCTTTTGGGTTTTTTTTTTTTTTTTTGAAAAATGTCTTCTTTTTATTGTATTATATTTAGCTTTTTCTTGTTATTTTTCAAATGTTTTCTTTTTTATTATAAATTACTGAGTGTTTATTTAAATTTAAATTTTGTCTTTAAAAGTCTATTTTATTATAAAAGGATTATTTTTTGGTTTTATTTTAATTTTTGTTCTTGGTTGAAATTCACCCGGTTAGTGACCGTTGAGAAAGTCAAAAATTTCAAAAAGTCTGAATAAAACTCCTGGCAGGATCGCCATGTAATATTCGTAAATATTGTATTTATTATTTATTAAATGGAACGGACACTTTTGTGTCCGTTCTCTTTGAATGAAGTTCTCTTAATGATAATAATTTTACTTACTTAAATTCTACTAATTCTAGCTAACATTGATTATTCTTTGCTTCTTCATATTCCATGTTTCCCACCATGAAATATGAAGAAAATTATTTAATCAGAGACACATGTGTACGAATTCTGCTGGCTAAGCATTTTCCCATAGCCAAACAACTATGTTGTGTGTGTCGACTTTGAGAAGTACTCTACATATGTTCAATATGTATGGGTCGCACAGTTAATCACACTACAACCGCCTTTTTAAACGTGGGAAAATAATACTACCGATTTATCCAATTGGCCATTTTCTAAAAATTATATACCAAATTATATACCAATAAATTATATACCAAAACAAATGGCAATTTTAATGCTTTAATTATGGTGCATAAACGACTCTCCTAGCACGAAAACTGCCAAAGTTAATTGCAACCATATCGGAACCTCAGATTACTGCGTTTATTAAACATAGAACAATAATTCTACAGATCTGTCAAATTGACCAATTTCTAAAAATACACAATATGCTACAAATGTTATACCATAATAAATTGCTATCCTAATGCTTTAAAATGATTCATAAATGACTGTCATAGCGTGAAAACTGTCAATGTTATTTGCAGCCATATCGGAACCTCAAACTACCGCGTTTTTAAAGCTGTGAAAATAATTCTACCAATTTTGTAAAAATATATTATGCAACAAATTATATACCAAAACAAAAGGCAACTATAATGCAATAAAAAGATATATAAACGACTGATATAACATGAAAACTATAAAAGATATTTGCAACCATATCGGAGCCTTAAATTACCGCATTTCCAAACCTGTACCAATAAATATGCCGATCTATCCAATTTTTGTAAAAATTTATTATACCACAAATTGTACACCAAAACAAAGTGCAACAGTAATGTTTTAAAATGATTCATAAACGATTGTCCTGGCATGTAAACTGTCAAAGTTATTCACAACTAAATTACCGCCTTTTTAAACCTGGGCAAATTTTCTAAAAATATATTATATATATTGCAATAAATTATATACCAAAACAAATGGCAATTTTAATGTTTTAAAATGGTGCATAAACGACTGTTCTAGCACGAAAACTGCCAAAGTTAATTGCAACCATATCGGAACCTCAGATTACTGCATTTATTAAACATAGAACAATAATTCTACCGATCTATCAAATTGACCAATTTCTAAAAATACACATTATGCTAGAAATGATATACCATATTAAAGTGCAATCATAATGCTCTAAAATGATGCATAAATGACTGTCATAGCGTGAAAACTGTCAATGTTATTTGCAGCCATACCGGAACCTTAAAATACCGCTTTTTTAAAGCTGTGAAAATAATTATACCTATCCAATTAGTCATTTTCTAAAAATATATTATGCAACAAATTATATACCAAAGCAAATGGCAACTATAATGCAATAAAAAGATATATAAACGACTGCTATAACATGAAAACTATAAAAGATATTTGCAACCATATCGGAGCCTTAAATTACCGCATTTCCAAACCTGTACCAATAAATATACCGATCTATCCAATTTCTGCAAAAATTCATTATGCCGCAAATTGTACACCAAAACAAAGTGCAACAGTAATGCTTTAAAATGATGCATAAACGATTGTCCTGGCTTGTAAACTGTCAAAGTTATTCACAACCATATTGGAACCTCAAATTACCTTTTTAAACCTGGGAAAATAATTCTACCGATTTATCCAATTGGCAATTTTCTAAAAATACATTATGCAATAAATTATATACCAAAACATATGGCAATTTTAATGGTTTAAAATGGTGCATAAACGACTGTCCTAGCACGAAAACTGCCAAAGTTAATTGTACCATATCGGAACCTCAGATTACTGCTTTTATTAAACATAGAACAATAATTCTACCGA
Organism: Lucilia cuprina; assembly: GCF_022045245.1. Classification (NCBI taxonomy): domain Eukaryota; kingdom Metazoa; phylum Arthropoda; class Insecta; order Diptera; family Calliphoridae; genus Lucilia; species Lucilia cuprina. Next base: position 25,436,372 of record NC_060953.1, read on the forward strand.
TCTATCAAATTGAATAATTTCTAAAAATACACATTATGCTACAAATGATATACCATATTGAAGTGCAATCATAATGCTTTAAAATGATGGCTAAATGACTATCACAGCGTGAAAACTGTCTAAGTTATTTGCAACCATATCGCACCCTCAAATCACAGCGTTTTTAAACATAGAACAACAATTCTACCGATCCTTCAAATTGACCATTTTTTAGACGAACACATTATGCCACAAATGATTTACCAAATTAAAGTGCAATCATAATGCTTTAAAGTGATGCATAAATGACTGTCATAGCATGAAAACTGTCAAAGTTAATTACAACCATATCGGAACCTCAAATTACCGCCTTTTTAAACCTGGGAAAATAATTCTACAGATCTATCCAATTGGCCATTTTCTAAAACTACATTATGCAATAAATTATATACCAAAACAAATGGCAATTTTAATGCTTTAAAATAGTGCATAAACGACTGTCCTAGCACGAAAACTGCCAAAGTTAATTGCAACCATATCGGAACCTCAGATTACTGCTTTTATTAAACATAGAACAATAATTCTACCGATCTATCAAATTGACCAATTTGTAAAAACACACATTATGCTACAAATGATATACCATATTAAAGTGCAATCATAATGCTTTAAAATGATTCATAAATGACTGTCTTAGCGTGAAAACTGTCAATGTTATTTGCAGTCATATCGGAACCTTAAAATACCGCGTTTTTAAAGCTGTGAAAATAATTCTACCGATCTATCCAATTGGCCATTTTCTAAAAATATGTTATGCAATAAATTATGTACCAAAACAAATGGCAACTATAATGCAATGAAAAGATATATAAACGACTGCAATAACATGAAAACTTTAAAAGATATTTGCAACCATATGGGAGCCTTAGAATACCGCATTTCTAAACCTGTACCAATAAATATACCGATCTATCCTATTTTTGTAAAAACTCATTATGCCACAAATTATACACCAAAACAAAGTGCAACTGTAATGCTTTAAAATGATGCATAAACCTTGAAAACATACGGGAACCTCAAATCACAGCGTTTTAAAACATAGAACAACAATTCTACCTATCCATCAAATTGACTATTTTTTAGACGAACACATTATGCCACAAATGATATACCAATATAAAGTGCAATCATAATGCTCTAAAATGATGCATAAATGACTGTCATAGCATGAAAACTGTCAAAGTTATTCACAACCATATCGGAACCTCAAATTACCGCCTTTTTAAACCTGGGAAAATAATAATACCGATCTATCCAATTGGCCATTTTCTAAAAATACATTATGCAATAAATATATAGCAATATATAGCAAAACAAATGGCAATTTTAATGCTTTAAAATGCTGCATAAACGACTCTCCTAGCACGAAAACTGCCAAAGTTAATTACAACCATATCTTAACCTTAGATTACTGTGTTTATTAAACATAGAACAATAATTCTACCGATCTATCAAATTGACGAATTTCTAAAAATACACATTATGCTACAAATGATATACCATATTAAAGTGCAATCATAATGCTTTAAAATGATTCATAAATGACTGTCATAGCGTGAAAACTGTCAATGTTATTTGCAGCCATATCGGAACCTCAAACTACTATACCATATTAAAGTGCAATTATAATACATTAAAATGATTCATAAATGACTGTCATAGCTTGAAAACTGTCAATGTTATTTGCAGCCATATCGGAACCACAAACTCTGCGTTTTAAAGCTGTGAAAATAATTCTACCGATCTATCCAATTGGCCATTTTCCAAAAATTATGTTATGCAATAAATTATATACCAAAACAAATGGCAAGTATAATGCAATAAAAAGATATATAAACGACTGTAATAACATGAAAACTATAAAAGATATTCGCAACCATATCGGATAATGCTTTAAAATGATGCATAAATGACTGTCATAGCATGAAAACTGTCAAAGTTATTCACAACCATATCGGAACCTCAAATTACCGCCTTTTTAAAGCTGTGAAAATAATTCTACCGATCTATCCAATTGGCCATTTTCTAAAACTACATTATGCAATAAATTATATACCAACACAAATTGCAATTTTAATGCTTTAAAATTGTGCTTAAACGACTGTCCTAGCATAAAAGCTGCCAAAGTTAATTGCAACCGTATCGGAACCTCAGATTACTGCGTTTATTAAACATAGAACAATAATTATACCGATCTATCAAATTGAATTGTTCAATCTTGTAGATTGAATTTTGATATTTAAAATAGAAAAATATGCATGTGGAATAGAAATGCATGTTTATATTATACGGGTATAAAACTTATCAATAAATTAGAAGTTTTATGTATTTGCCCAAATCAATAAAATAAATTAAATGCTTTATGTCAGATGCTTGATCGTTAATGTTTATGTTAATGAACACACGATCCGAGCATAGACTGAAGGTTGCAACAAATGCACAAGCATTGTAAATGTGGGTTTTTTTATGACCATACATTAAATACATAATTTATGATTAGAATGTTTTCTGATTAGAATATTCCACATGCATGGGCAAATACATAAAACTTCTAATTTATTGATAAGTTTTATACCCATATAATATAAACATGCATTTCTATTCCACATGCATAGTTTTCTATTTTAAATATCAAAATTCAATCTACAAGATTGAACATTCTGCTGGCCCTGGAAGCTTCTAGTTTTTCAGAACAAAACAGAACTAAATAAAAATTATAATTTAATTTTTAAAAACTTTATATATAACAACAATATCATATAAATTTATATTGAACCTTTTAGTTCAATATTTTAAATATATTTTTTTCTTTTAAATCAAATTTTAGAAAACTTAAGTTCATAAAAAAAAATTAAAAAAATTCCTAACTTAACTCTACCCTATATTATACGGGGAAGCGTAATGGTAGCTGGCAGATAGGTTGATGAAATATGGCACGTTCTTTTCAGTATCCAAAACAAGGCAATAATGACGACAGTGATGATGATAATAATGATCAAGCTTATCTTGTAATGATTAAGATGATGGCCCTCAGCTAATATCGAAAAACCCAGAATTGTTGTTTCTTTAGGAATGTCTGTAATTTTGTACACCTCTACTTCACTGTTAAGCTTCAAGTGATTTATGTTAGGTATAAATGATGTTATATTCATAGAGGGGAACATATAATGAACGTCTGTTGCATATGTATCATATGCCCACAAATGAAGATCTGCTGCTTCCAAATGACAATCTGCTTCCATAGTTAATAGTCCTGAACCATGTAAAACAATATGTTGAGTTTTATCTTGACAGGTTACTTCTGCTGGTGTATGTTCATATACTGAGAAAATCCAAGTATTCGGTGTATATGTTTGACGCCAATAGTTTTGAAGATTTTTAATTTCTATTTCACAGCTATCGGGAATTTGCTTAGCCCTGAGGAATAATTTGACTTCACAACTATTTACCGACCTGGTGCTGAACAATGGGTGAACTTGATGGCATAGCGTTAAATCTCTCATCTTCTGGCAATGCTCAAAGTTTCCATCATCTAAAATATAATACAGCGCCTTTCTCTTATCGATGAGGAAATATCTGCTGTTGGTGTGAATATTTACCGAATATCCATCGTGAGTTATTGGATATTGGTATACTTCATATGCATCAAAAATTTCATGATTGATTAACGGCAGCTGAATGCTGAAGAGTACGAAATCTTCTGTTGTTCTGGTGAAAACTTTTGACACCTTAGCCAATTCTACAGGATCTTCAGTTGGCAGCCGCAAATTCTTGTTTAGGTTGACTTTAATAAGTTCAATTTGTTGTTTGAACTTTCTTATCGGAAGAATTCCATTGAGAAAATTTCCTTTAGCATTGAATATTGCCCCAATGAAATCATTTTGAATTCTTTCTAGTACCTCTAATGACGAAAGAATGTTGACTATAGCTGCAACTCGAGTAGCTTCATCTTTGGTTTCGTGGATTTCTCCTTCCAGTACTTGTATGGCTCCACTCAGCTTCGTTATGTCTTTAAATACAGCTTTATTTTGTTTGCGTATGATTTCCATTGTCATATCTTGAGCTGAAGATAAATTTCTAACAATGTTCAGCAAATATTCGTCTTTCGCAGCGTTTTCTTTTATCTTCTTGGACACTTCTTCGGCATGTTCTTCGTCCATCAATCCAAACAGAGAATGAAATACACCAACCACAAATGGCAAGAATGATCTTTTTTGTCTTTTCGGTGCGGAGGTCACTATCATATCATACCTCTTCTCTATTCTTTCATACAGAGTCTGCAAATTCTGGTACGATGATGACTGGAACACTGCTTCTTTAGTTTCCAGCTTGCCGAGGGACATCATTGCTTCGCTCAAGGAATTCATGGCTGTTATATACTCGCTAATGTTGATATGCACTGTTATACTCCATGATGTCTTCGTTAACCCAACCATATCTACCCTGTCGAAGAATATCCCTGCCTCATTCTTAAAGTTATTAATTTTAACTAAAGACCCAACTGGACTAATAATTGCTAACAATGTTAGTACTGTATACAAAATATTCTTATTTTTTATTTTATTATTTTTATACATATTTTTTTCAAATTATGATTGTTATTATCATCATTATTACTTTTAGATTTTTTGTTTTTAATAATTAATATATTATTATTATTATTATTATTATTATTATTATTATTATTATTATTGTTATTATTATTATTATTATTATTATTATTATTATTATTATTATTATTTACAGATGGAATGTCCATACTGTAATTTTTAGCAGAATTTGAAATATTTCTGGTTGGTATTTCCAGAATTTCATCTTCATTTTCATCATTGCTGGTCCTTACTTCCACCATTCTGCATAATCCATCCGAACCCGTTATAGTTCGGATGACCCTCCCACGCCTCCAGCTCATTGGATTAATATTGTCTTCTTTCAGAAGAACCAAAGTATTTGGTTTAATATTTTGCATCGGTTTGTTCCATTTGTACCTTTTTTGTAATTCGGACAAATACTCGGACGACCAACGTTCCCAAAACTTTTCAGTATTAGATTGCAAGGCTTTCCAATGCTCACGCAAACCACTAAAACATTTGTTATCTATCGAATCATTGAAAGTATTGAATGGCTCTCCTATCAAGAAATGTCTAGGGGATAAGACTTGGAAATCATTAGGATTATTTGACAAAGGAGTCAACGGACGTGAATTAAGAACAGACTCTATTTGTGTCATTAAAGTATAAAGTTCCTCGTACGTCATAGTCCCTTCTGTCACTTTATAAAAATGTTTCTTAACAGATTTTAAGCAAGCTTCCCATAATCCGCCCACATGTGGAGACCTTGCTGGTATATTCAGCCATTCAATATTCTTCTGAGCGCAGAATTCATCAACATTTTTACAGTGCTCTTTTTCTGAAAACAGTTTATGTATTTCATTTAAGCTATTTGCAGCGCCTATAAAATTTGTAGCATTATCCGAAAATATCTTCCCAGGACAACCTCTTCTAGCTACAAATCTTTTCAACGCACCTATAAATGCAGCGGAAGTTAAATCAGATACGACTTCCAAATGAACAGCTTTAGTCGCAAAACAAACAAATACGCATACATACGATTTGTCTGTTTTCTTTCCTCTGACCTTATAATGGATTGTTATAGGTCCAAGAAAATCATGCCTACATTCAGAAATGGACGTGTTCTAATAACCCGATCCTCTGGTAAGTTACCCATTAACTGATGTAACTGTCTAGGATTTAATCTGAAACACCTATAACAATTGTTTGTCACATTTTTTACTAATTGGCGGCCTTTTAGTGGCCAAAATTGTTGTCTTACTACAGCTAGTAATCCTTGAGGACCTACATGCAAATGTTTCCTATGTAAATCTTCTATCAATAATTTTACTATGTCATTTTTATAAGGAAGAAGAATTGGATGTTTTGCCTCATACAATAAACCACTGTTTTCTAGTCTTACACCTACTCTAATTAACCCTTCATTATCCACAAACAGGCATAATGTTATCAAATTCGACGATTTTGCCAATTTTTTATCAGATTTTAAACATTTAAGATCATCCGAACAATGTTTCTCCTGAATATTCTTTACAATTGTTTTTAAAGCAAGTTTCCTGAAATAAATGAAATGCTTTTTATCCCTTTTTCTAATCACATGAATAAATTTATGTACATACGCCACTATATTTTGCAAAACATTAAAATTATTCCTATGATTTATTTTACCAAAAATAACATTACTATCTCTCACTATAATAACCTTTGCAGACTTTTTTATTTCTGGTATCTCACACTTTTCTAACATCCTTGAAATATATGGTTCTTTCTTTAATAAGAATTTAGGACCATTAAACCAAAATTTATTTTCTACTATTTCCTTGACCAATAATCCTCTTGAAATAAGATCTGCTGGATTATCTTCTGAGCTGACATGTTTCCATTTATTTATGTTACTATTTTCCTGTATAAAGCTTACTCTATTTGAAACAAATATCTGCAAACGTGCAGGATCTAATCTAAGCCAACTCAAAACTATTGATGAATCAGTATAGTAGAAAATATCATTGAATTTTATCTTCAAGCTATCGATTACTACTTTTATTAGCTCAACTAATAACACACCTGCACATAATTCCAATCTTGGCAGTGAAATAATTTTAATAGAAGCTATTCTTGATTTAGATGCAGCTAAATGACAGTAAACTATCCCATTGCTGTCTATGGACTTTACATAGATAGCTGCCCCATATGCCTTCATGGATGCATCACAAAATCCATGAAGTTCTATTTGTGTTGGTTTGACACAAATAATATGTCTTGGAACGTTTACTTCATTCAGAAATTTGAAATAATCTTTAATTTTAAGCCAATTTTCAGTCATTTGCTCTGGAATTTTATCGTCCCAATCAAGTTTTAACTTCCATAAATCTTGGAGCAGCATCTTTGTTTTTACCGTTACTGGTCCTATTAAACCTAGTGGGTCAAATAACTTAGCAACTTCTCTTAAAATTGTGCGTTTTGAAATTTTATTCTGAAATTCCAATTTACATTTCAAACTAAATCTGTCTGTTTTTGGGTTCCATACAATCCCCAATGTTTTAACAGACTTCAAATTATTTGATTCTATATTTAAATCATTTTCTATATAACTGGGATCAATACTTTGGAGCAATACTTTTTCATTAGTACACCATTTCCTTAAAGGCATACCGAAATCCATCAATATATTGTGAATATTTTCTCTAACTCGTTTTAATGATTCTATACAATCTCCTCCAGTCATCAAATCGTCCATGTAAAAATCATTCCTAATTACATCTGATTCAATTGGAAAATTGTCTTCTTTACCATCTGAAATTTTTTGTAAACATTTTACTTCTAAATATGGAGCCGAAGCTGTTCCATATGTAACAGTTTTAAGAGCATATGTTTAATAGTTTCATCTGGATTCCAGCGCCAAAATATTAACTGATATTTTCTGTCAGCTTCAGAAATCCAGATTTGTCTATACATTTTTTCAATGTCAGCTGAAAAAACATAACGATGTTTTCTAAATCTTAATAAAATATTAAAAAGATCTTCTTGCAGCCTAGGACCAGTATGTAAGATATCATTTAGCGAAATATTAGTTGTTGTCTTACAAGACGCATCAAATACAACTCTTAACTTAGTTGTTGTACTCTCTGGCCTAAGTACACAATGATGTGGTAAATAATATTTACTATTCATAAACGAATTATTATTTATCAATTCCATATGACCCATTTCCAAATATTTTTTAAGAAATTCATTATATTCCAATCTAAGTTCTTTGTTTTTCTCTAATTTTCTTTCTAGAGCAAAGAACCTTCTTTTAGCTATTATGGTAGAATTACCCAATTTATTCTGTTCATCTTTAAATGGAAGTTTAACTTCAAACTTACCATCTGTAAGTCTTTTAAAATTTTCTTCAAATTGTTGCTCACATTGCTTTTCCGCAACTGTGAGATTATTCATTTTTGGAACCTCTTCCAATTCCCAAAACTTTTGTAACAATTCATCACAAGATGTTTGAATTGTTGTGACCACACTTGATTCTGGTTTGGAACCATTTGCTGTCATCAGTCCATATGCTACCCAACCTAACTTAATGTTACGTAGCTTTGTAAGTATTTGTCTTTTTATCAATTATTTGCCCATCGCAAATCAGATCAAACACAAATTGATTAGATAGTAATAAATCCACTCCTTGTGGAATATTATATTTGGGATCCGCT
>NC_060953.1:25444779-25460481 GCF_022045245.1 Lucilia cuprina
GATAGCTGTGAAATAGAAATTAAAAATCTTCAAAACTATTGGCGTCAAACATATACACCGAATACTTGGATTTTCTCAGTATATGAACATACACCAGCAGAAGTAACCCATCAAGATAAAACTCAACATATTGTTTTACATGGTTCAGGACTATTAACTATGGAAGCAGATTGTCATTTGGAAGCAGCAGATCTTCATTTGTGGGCATATGATACATATGCAACAGACGTTGATTATATGTTCCCCTCTATGAATATAACATCATTTATGCCTAATATAAGTCACTTGAAGCTTAACAGTGAAGTAGAGGTGTACAAGATTCCAGACATTCCTAAAGAAATAACAATTCTTGGTTTTCCGATATTAGCTGAGGGCCATCATCTTAATCATTACAAGATAAGCTTGATCATTATTATCATAATCACTGTCGTCATTATTGCCTTGTTTTGGATACTGAAAAGAACGTGCCATATTTCATCAACCTATCTGCCAGCTACCATTACGCTGCCCCGTATAATATAGGGTAGAGTTAAGTTAGGAATTTTTTTTAATTTTTTTATGAACTTAAGTTTTCTAAAATTTGATTTAAATTTGATTTAAAAGAAAAAAATATATTTAAAATATTGAACTAAAAGGTTCAATATAAATTTATATGATATTGTTGTTATATATAAAGTTTTTAAAATTAAATTATAATTTTTATTTAGTTCTGTTTTGTTCTGAAAAACTAGAAGCTTTCAGGGCCGGCAGAATGTTCAATCCTGTAGATTGAATTTTGATATTTAAAATAAAAAACTATGTATGTGGAATAGAAATGCGTGTTTATATTATACGGGTATAAAACTTATCAATAAATTAGAAGTTTTATGTATTTGCCCAAATCAATAAAATAAATTTAATGCTTTAAGTCAGATGCTTGATCGGTAATGTTTATGTTAATGAACACACGATCAGAGCATAGACTGATGGTTGCAACAAATGCACAAGCATTGTAAATGTGGGTTTTTTTATGACCATACATTAAATACATAATTTATGATTAGAATGTTTTCTGATTAGAATATTCCACATGCATTGTTTTAAAGTTGATAAGAATTTTATGTTAGATGTTAATATTATAAATATAAGTAAATTGTTAATAAATTTAAGAGTTCTCTATATACCCTTTAATAGCACGGTCGTTCTTTCCTTCTTTTACATTAACAGAATAATTTCTAAAAATACACATTATGCTACAAATGATATACCATATTGAAATGCAATCATAATGCTTTAAAATGATTCATAAATGACTGTCATAGCGTGAAAACTGTAAATATATTATGCAATAAATTAAAGATATATAAGCGATATATAAAAGATATATAAATTACCGCATTTCTAAATCTGTACCAATAAATATACCGATCTATCCTATTTTTGTAAAAACTCATTATGCCACAACTTATACACCAAAACAAAGTGCAACTGCAATGCTTTAAAATGATGCATAAACGATTGTCCTGGCATAAAAACTTTTAATGTTATTTGCAAACATATGGGAACCTCAAATCACAGCGTTTTAAAACATAGAACAACAATTCTACCGATCCATCAAATTGACTATTTTTTAGACGAACACATTATGCCACAAATGATATACCAGTATAAAGTGCAATCATAATGCTCTAAAATGATGCATAAATGACTGTCATAGCATGAAAACTGTCAAAGTTATTCACAACCATATCGGAACTTCAAATTACCGCCTTTTTAAGCCTGGGAAAATAATACTACCGATCTATCCAATTGGCCATTTTCTAAAAATACATTATGCCACAAATTATACACCAAAACAAAGTTCAATTGTAATGCTTTAAAATGATGCATAAACGACTGTCCTGGCATGAAAACTGTCAATGTTATTCACAACCTTATCGGAACCTCAAATCACAGCGTTTTTAAACATAGAACAACAATTCTACCGATCCTTCAAATTGACCATTTTTTAGACGAACACATTATGTCGCAAATGATATACCAAATTAAAGTGCAATCATAATGCTTAAAAATGATGCATAAATGACTGTCATAGCATGAAAACTGTCAAAGTTATTCACAACCATATTGGAACCTCAAATTACCGCCTTTTTAAACCTGGGAAAATAATTCTACCGATCTATCCAATTGGCCATTTTCTAAAAATATATTATGCAATAAATTATATAGCAAAACAAATGGCAATTTTAATGTTTTAAAATGGTGCATAAACGACTGTTCTAGCATGAAAACTGCCAAAGTTAATTGCAACCATATCGGAACCTCAGATTACTGCGTTTATTAAACATAGAATAATAATTATACCGATCTATCAAATTGACGAATTTCTAAAAATACACATTATGCTACAAATGATATACCATATTGAAATGCAATCATAATGCTTTAAAATGATTCATAAATAACTGTCATAGCGTGAAAACTGTCAATGTTATTTGCAGCCATATCGGATCCTCAAACTACCGCGTTTTTAAAGCTGTGAAAATAATTCTACCGATCTATCCAATTGGACCTTTTTCTAAAAATATATTATACAATAAATTATATACCAAAACGAATGGCAACTATAATGCAATAAAAAGATATATAAGCGATATATAAAAGATATATAAATTACCGCATTTCTAAATCTGTACCAATAAATATACCGATCTATCCTATTTTTGTAAAAACTCATTATGCCACAAATTATACACCAAAACAAAGTGCAACTGTAATGCTTTAAAATGATGCATAGACGATTGTCCTGGCATAAAAACTTTTAATGTTATTTGCAAACATATGGGAACCTCAAATCACAGCGTTTTAAAACATAGAACAACAATTCTACCGATCCATCAAATTGACGATTTTTTAGACGAACACATTATGCCACAAATGATATACCTGTATAAAGTGCAATCATAATGCTCTAAAATGATGCATAAATGACTGTCATAGCATGAAAACTGTCAAAGTTATTCACAACCATATCGGAACCTCAAATTACCGCCTTTTTAAACCTGGGAAAATAATACTACCGATCTATCCAATTGGCCATTTTCTAAAAATACATTATGCAATAAATTATATACCAAAACAAATGGCAATTTTAATGCTTTAAAATAGTGCATAAACGACTCTACTGCCAAAGTTAATTGCAACCATATCGGAACCTCAAATTACTGCGTTTATTACACATAGAACAATAATTCTACCGATCTATCAAATTGACCAATTTCTAAAAATACACATTATGCTACAAATGTTATACCATATTAAATTGCAATCATAATGCTTTAAAATGATTCATAAATTACTGTCATAGCGTGAAAACTGTCAATGTTATTTGCAGCCATATCGGAACCTCAAACTACAGCGTTTTTAAAGATGTGAAAATAATTCTACCGATTTTCTAAAAATATATTATGCAACAAATTATACACCAAAACAAATGGCAACTATAATGCAATAAAAAGATATATAAACGACTGATATAACATGAAAACTATAAAAGATATTTGCAACCATATCGGAGCCTTAAATTACCGCGATATATAAACGACTGCAAGAGCATGAAAACTATAAATGATATTTGCAACCATATCGGAGCCTTAAATTACCGCATTTCTAAACCTGTACCAATAAAGATACCGATCTATCCAATTGTTGTAAAAATTCATTATGCCACAAATTAAACACCAAAACAAAGTGCAACTGTAATGCTTCAAATTACCGCCTTTTTAAACCTGGGAAAAATTATTCTACCGATCTGTCCAATTGGCCATTTTCTATAAATACATTATGCAATAAATTATATACCAAAACAAATGGCAATTTTAATGCTTTAAAATGGTGCATAAACGACTATCCTAGCACGAAAACTGCAAAAGTTAATTGCAACCATATCGTAACATCAGATTACTGCGTTTATTAAACATAGAACAATAATTCTACATATCTATCAAATTGACCAATTTCTAAAAATACACATTATGCTACAAATGATATACCATATTAAAGTGCAATCATAATTCTTTAATATGATTTATAAATGACTGTCATAGCGTGAAAACTGCCAATGTTATTTGCAGCCATATCGGAACCTCAAACTACCGCGTTTATAAAGCTGTGAATATAATTCTACCGATCTATCCAATTGGCCATTTTCTAAAAATATATTATGCAATAAATTATATTCCAAAACAAATTGCAACTATAATGCAATAAAAAGGTATATAAACGACTGCAATAACATACTATAAAGGATATTTGCAACCATATCAGAGCCTTAAATTACCGCATTTCTATACCTGTACCAATAAATATACCGATCTATCCAATTTTTGTAAAAATTCATTATGCCACAAATTATACACCAAAACAAAGTGCAACTGTAATGCTTTAAAATGATGCATAAACGATTGTCCTGGCATGAAAACTGTCAAAGTTATTTGCAACCATATCGGAACCTCAAATCACAGCGTTTTTAAACATAGAACAATAATTCTACCGATCTATCAATTTGACCAATTTCTAAAAATACACATTATGCTACAAATGATATACCATATTAAAGTGCAATCATAATGCTCTAAAATGATGCATAAATGACTGTCATAGCGTGAAAACTTCCAATGTTATTTGCAGCCATATCGGAACCTCAAACTACCGCGTTTTTAAAGCTGTGAAAATAATTCTACCGATCTATCCAATTGGCCATTTTCTAAAAATATATTATGCAATAAATTATATACCAAAACAAATGGCAACTATAATGCAATAAAAAGATATATAAACGACTGCTATAACATGAAAATTATAAAAGATATTTGCAACCATATCGGAGCCTTAAATTACCGGATTTTCAAACCTGTACCAAAAAATATACCGATCTATCCAATTTCTGTAAAAATTCATTATGCCACAAATTGTACACCAAAACAAAGTGCAACAGCAATGCTTTAAAATGATGCATAAACGATTGTCCTGGCATGTAAACTGTCAAAGTTATTCACAACCATATTGGAACCTCAAATTACCGCCTTTTTAAACCTGGGAAAATAATTCTACCGATTTATCCAATTGGCCATTTTCTAAAAATACATTATGCAATAAATTATATACCAAAACAAATGGCAATTTTAATGCTTTAAAATAGTGCATAAACGACTCTACTGCCAAAGTTAATTGCAACCATATCGGAACCTCAGATTACTGCATTTATTAAACATAGAACAATAATTATACCGATCTATCAAATTGAATAATTTCTAAAAATACACATTATGCTATAAATGATATACCATATTGAAGTGCAATCATAATGCTTTAAAATGATGGCTAAATGAAAACTGTCTAAGTTATTTGCAACCATATCGGAACCTCAAATCGCAGCGTTTTTAAACATAGAACAATAATTCTACCGATCCTTCAAATTGACCATTTTAAAGACGAACACATTATGCCACAAATGATATACCAAATTAAACTGCAATCATAATGCTTTAAAATGATGCATAAATGACTGTCATAGCATGAAAACTGTCAAAGTTATTCACAACCATATCGGAACTTCAAATTACCGCCTTTTTAAACCTGGGAAAATAATTCTACCGATCTATCCAATTGGCCATTTTCTAAAACTACATTATGCAATAAATTATATACCAAAACAAATGGCAATTTTAATGCTTTAAAATAGTGCATAAACGACTGTCTTACCACGAAAACTGCCAAAGTTAATTGCAACCATTTTGGAACCTCAGATTACTGCATTTATTAAACATAGAACAATAATTATACCGATCTATCAAATTGAATAATTTATAAAAATACACATTATGCTACAAATGATATACCATATTGAAGTGCAAAAATAATGTTTTAAAATGATTCATAAATGACTGTCATAGCGTGAAAACTGTCAATGTTATTTGCAGCCATATCGGAACCTCGAACTACCGCGTTTTTAAAACTGTGAAAATAATTCTACCGATCTATCCAATTGGCCATTTTCTAAAAATATATTATGCAATAAATTATGTACCAAAACAAATGGCAACTATAATGCAATAAAAAGATACATAAACGACTGCAATAACATGAAAACTTTAAAAGATATTTGCAACCATATCGGAGCCTTAAAATACCGCATTTCTAAACCTGTACCAATAAATATACCAATCTATCCTATTTTTGTAAAAACTCATTATGCCACAAATTATACACCAAAACAAAGTGCAACTGTAATGCTTTAAAATGATGCATAAACGATTGTCCTGGCATAAAAACTTTTAATGTTATTTGCAAACATATGGGAACCTCAGATCACAGCGTTTTAAAACATAGAACAACAATTCTACCGATCCATCAAATTGACTATTTTTTAGACGAACACATTATGCCACAAATGATATACCAATATAAAGTGCAATCATAATGCTCCAAAATGATGCATAAATGACTGTCATAGCATAAAAACTGTCAAAGTTATTCACAACCATATCGGAACCTCAAATTACCGCCTTTTTAAACCTGGGAAAATAATACTACCGATCTATCCAATTGGCCATTTTCTAAAAATACATTATGCAATAAATTATATAGCAAAACAAATGGCAATTTTAATGCTTTAAAATGGTGCATAATCGACTATCCTAGCACGAAAACTGCCAAAGTTAATTGCAACCATATCGGAACCTCAGATTACTGCGTTTATTAAACATAGAACAATAATTCTACCGATCTATCAAATTGACGAATTTCTAAAAATACACATTATGCTACAAATGATACCATATTAAAGGCAATCATAATGCTTAAAAATGATTCATAAATGCCTGTCATAGCGTGAAAACTGTCAATGTTATTTGCAGCCATATCGGAACCTCAAACTACCGCGTTTTTAAAGCTGTGAAAATAATTCTACCGATCTATCCAATTGGCCATTTTCTAAGAATATATTATGCAATAAATTATATACCAAAACAAATGGCAACTATAATGCAATAAAAAGATATATAAACGACTGCAATAACATGAAAACTGTTAAAAAATATTTGCAACATATATCGGAGACTTAAATTACCGCATTTCTAAACCTGTGCCAATAAATATACCGATCTATCCTATTTTTGTAAAAACTCATTTATCCACAAATTATACACCAAAACAAAGTGCAACTGTAATGCTTTAAATTGATGCATAAACGATTGTCCTGGCATGAAAATTGTCAAAGTTATTTGCAACCATACCGGAACCTCAAATTACCACCTTTTTAATCCTGGGAAAATAATACTACCGATCTAGGTCCTAGCGCGTAAACTGCCAAAGTTAATTGCAGCCATATCGGAACGTCAGATTACTGCATTTGATACATAGAACAATAATTCTACCGATCTATCAAGTTGACCAATTTGTAAAAACACACATTATGCTACAAATGATATACCATATTAAAGTGCAATCATAATGCTTTAAAATGATGGCTAAATGACTATCATAGCGTGGAAACTGTCAATCTTATTTGCAGCCATATCTGAACCTCAAATTACCGCGTTTTTAAAGCTGTGAAAATAATTCTACCGATCTATCCAATTGGCCATTTTCTAAGAATATATTATGCAATAAATTATATACCAAAACAAATGGCAACTATAATGCAATAAAAAGATATATAAACGACTGCAATAACATAAAAACTATAAAAAATATTTGCAACCATATCGGAGCCCTAAATTAACGCATTTCTAAACCTGTGCCAATAAATATACCGATCTATCCTATTTTTGTAAAAACTCATTTAGCCATAAATTATACACCAAAACAAAGTGCAACTGTAATGCTTTAAAATGATGCATAAACGATTGTCCTGGCATGAAACCTGTCAAAGTTATTAGCAACCATATCGGAACTTCAAATAACCGCCTCTTTAATCCTGGGAAAATAATATTACCGATCTATCCAATTGGCCATTTCCTAAAAATAAATTATGCAATAAATTATATACTAAAACAAATGGCAATTTTAATGCTTTCAAATTGTGCATAAACGACTGTCCTAGCGCGAAAACTGCCAAAGTTAATTGCAGCCATATCGGAACCTCAGATTACTGCATTTGATACATAGAACAATAATTCTACCGATCTATCAAGTTGACCAATTTGTAAAAACACACATTATGCTACAAGTGATATACCATATTAAAGTGCAATCATAATGCTTTAAAATGATGCCTAAATGACTGTCATAGCGTGAAAACTGTCAATGTTATTTGCAGCCATATCGAAGCCTCAAATTACCGCGTTTTTAAAGCTGTGAAAATAATTCTACCGATCTATCCAATTGGCCATTTTCTAAAAATATATTATATAATATATAGATGATATTTGCAACCATATCGGAGCCTTAAATTACCGCATTTCTAAACCTGTACCAATAAATATACCGATCTATCTATTTTTTTTTTAAATTCATTATGCCACAAATTATACACCAAAACAAAGTGCAACTGTAATGCTTTAAAATGATGCATAAACGATTGTTCTGGCATGAAAACTGTCAAAGTTATTTGCAACCATATCGGAACCTCAAATCACAGCGTTTTTAAACATAGAACAACAATTCTACCGATCCTTCAAATTGACGTTTTTTTTAGACGAACACATTATGCCACAAATTATGTACCAAATTAAAGTGCTATTATAATACTTTAAAATGATGCATAAATGACTGTCATAGCATGAAAACTGTCAAAGTTATTCACAACCATATCGGAACCTCAAATTACCGCCTTTTTAAACCTGGGAAAATAATTCTACCGATCTATCCAATTGGCCATCTTCTAAGACTACATTATGCAATAAATTATATACCAAAACAAAAGGCAATTTTAATGCTCTAAAATGGAGTATAAACGGCTGTCCTAGCACGAAAACTGCCAAAGTTAATTGCAACCATATTGGAACCTCAGATTCCTGCTTTTATTAAATATAGAACAATAATTCTACCGATCTATCAAATTGACCAATTTCTTAAAATACACATTATGCTACAAATGATATATCATATTAAAGGGCAATCATAATGCTTTAATGTGATTCATAAATGACTGTCGTAGCGTGAAAACTGTCAATCTTATTTGCAGACATATCGGAACCTCAAACTACCGCGTTTTTAAAGCTGTGAAAATAATTCTACCGATCTATCCAATTGACCATTTTCTAAGAATATATTATGCAATAAATTATATACCAAAACAAATGGCAATTTTAATGCTTTAAAATGGTGCATAAACGACTGTCCTATTAACTGCCAAAGTTAATTGCAACCATATCGGAACCTCAGATTACTGCGTTTATTAAACATAGAACAGTAATTATACTGATCTATCAAATTGAATAATTTCTAAAAATACACATTATGCTACAAATGATATACCATATTGAAGTGCAATAATAATGCAACTGCAATGCTTTAAAATGATGCATAAACGATTGTGCTGGCATAAAAACTGTCAATGTTATTTGCAACCATATAGGAACCTCAAATCATAGCGTTTTTAAACATAGAACAACAATTCTACCCAATTTGCCACAAATGATATAACAATATAAAGTGCAATCATAATCGGAACCTCAGATTACTGCGTTTATTAAACATAGAACAATAATTCTATGTTTAAAATTTTAAAGCTGTGAAAATAATTCTACCGATCTATCCAATTGGCCATTTTCTAAGAATATATTATGGAATAAATTATACACCAAAATAAATGGCAACTATAATGCAATAAAAAGATATATAAACGACTGCAATAACATGAAAACTATAAAAAATATTTGCAACCATATCGGAGCCTTAAATTACCGCATTTCTAAATCTGTACCAATAATCATACCGATCTGTCCAATTTTTTTAAAAATTCATTATGCCACAAATTATACACCAAAACAAAGTGCAACTGTATTGCTTTAAAATGATGCATAAACGATTGTTCTGGCACGAGAACTGTCAAATTTATTTCAACCATATCGGAACCTCAAATCACAGCGTTTTTAAACATAGAACAACAATTCCACCGATCCTTCAAATTGACCATTTTTTAGACGAACACATTATGCCACAGATGATATACCAATATGAAGTGCAATCATAATGCTCTAAAATGATGCATAAATGACTTTTATAGCATGAAAACTGTCAAAGTTATTCACAACCATATCGGAACCTCAAATTACCGCCTTTTTAAACCTGGGAAAATAATACTACCGATCTATCAAATTGGCCATTTTCTAAAAATACATTATGCAATAAATTATATACCAAAACAAATGGCAATTTTAATGCTTTAAAAAGGTGCATAAACGACTGTCCTAGCACGAAAACTGCCAAAGTTAATTGCAACCATATGGGAACCTCAGATTACTGCGTTTATTAAACATAGAACAATAATTCTACCGATCTATCAAATTGACCAATTTGGAAAAACACACATTGAGCTACAAATGATATACCATATTAAAGTGCAATTAAAGTCCTAGCACGAAAACTGCCAAAGTTATTTGCATCCATATCGGAACCTCAGATTACTGCATTTGATACATAGAACAATAATTCTACCGATCCTTCAAATTGACCAATTTGTAAAAACACACATTTTGCTGCAAATGATATACCATATTAAAGTGCAATCATAATGCTTTAAAATGATGACTAAATGACTGTCATAGCGTGAAAACTGTCAATGTTATTTGCAGCCATATCGGAACCTCAAACTACCGCGTGAAAATAATTCTACCGATCTATCCAATTGGCCATTTTCTAAATATATATTATGCAACAAATTATATACCAAAACAAATGGCAACTATAATGCAATAAAAAGATATATAAACGACTGCAATAGCATGAAAACTATAAATGATATTTGCAACCATATCGGAGCCTTAAATTACTGCATTTCTAATCCTGTACCAATAAATACACCGATCTATCCAATTTTTTTAAAAAATTCATTATGCCACAAATTATACACCATAACAAAGTGCAACTGTAATGCTTTAAAACGATGCATAAACGATTGTTCTGGCATGAAAACTGTCAAAGTAATTTGCAACCATATCGGAACCTCTATTCACAGCGTTTTTAAACATAGAACAACAATTCTACCGATCCTTCAAATTGACCAATTTTTAGACGATCACATTATTCCACAAATAACATACCAAATTAAAGTGCAACCATAATGCTTTAAAATGATGCATCAATGACTGTCATAGCATGAAAACTGTCAAAGTTATTTACAACCATATCGGAACCTCAAATTACCGTCTTTTTAAACCTGGGAAAAGAGAAATAAGCGGGATTAATAAAATATTTCTTTCCCTTTTAATAAGAGAGTAAGGGTTTTTGGGGAATGAGGAAACTCACCTTTTGTTCTGCCGGGCCAAATCAAAGAAGTAGAGTTTGAGGTTTTTTTATATTTTATTTTTGTTCACAGCACTGAGTTTAAAAGAGCGGGAGAGATATTTTAATCTTTACTCAACGATTGATGATTTGCAAGTGAAGTTTTATTTTCGCGATTTACAATAAAGGAAGCTTAAGATTTATACAAAATGGCAATTCAGCTAATAATACAACAATTTGACAATTCATTTTTCGTACTAAAAAGGGTTTACTTAACAATGATATATTTAAAATATTACGGTAATGCAGTTTATGACAATTCAATGCAATTCAATATAACTGGCAACAGTAAGAATATAATTAAAAAAGAAAACAATTCAAATCTTATAATTCACAAAATAATTCAAAATAATAATACCGATCTATCCAATTGGCCATTTTCTAAAATACATTATGCAATAAATTATATACCAAAACAAATGGCAATTTTAATGCTTTAAAATGGTGCATAAACTGTCCTAGCACGAAAACTGCCAAAGCTAATTGCAGCCATATCGGAACCTCAGATTACTGCATTTGATACATAGCACAATAATTCTACCGATCTATAAAGTTGACCAATTTGTAAAAACACACATTATGCTACAAATTATATACCATATTAAAGTGCAATCATAATGCTTTAAAATGATGCCTAAATGACTGCCATAGCGTGAAAACTGTCAATGTTATTTGCAACCATATCGGAACCTTAAAATACCGCGTTTTTAAAGCTGTGAAAATAATTCTACCGATCTATCCAATTAGCCATTTTCTAAAAATATATTATGCAACAAATTATATACCAAAACAAATGGCAACTATAATGCAATAAAAAGATATATAAACGACTGCTATAACATGAAAACTATAAAAGATATTTGCAACCATATCGGAGCCTTAAATTACCACATTTCCAAACCTGTACCAATAAATATACCGATCTATCCAATTTTTGTAAAAATTCATTATGCCACAAATTGTACACCAAAACAAAGTGCAACTGTAATGCTTTAAAATGATGCATAAACGATTGTCCTGGCATAAAAACTGTCAATGTTATTTGCAACCATATCGGAACCTCAAAAAAAAGCGTTTTTAAACATAGAACAACAATTCTAACCGATCCTTAAAATTGACCATATTTTAGACGAACGCATTATGCCACAAATGGTATACCAAATTAAAGTGCAATCATAATGCTTTAAAATGATGCATAAATGACTGTCATAGCATGAAAACTGTCAAAGTTATTTACAAGCATATCGGAACCTCAAATTTCCCGCCTTTTTAAACCTGGGAAAATAATTCTACCAATCTATCCAATTGGCCATTTTCTAAAACTGCATTATGCACTAAATTATATACCACAACAAATGACAATTTTAATGCTTTAAAAAACTGTCAATGTTATTTGCAGACATATTGGAACCTCAAACTACCGCGTTTTTAAAGCTCTGAAAATAATTCTACCGATCTATAATGCCACAAATTATACACCAAAACAAAGTTCCAACTGTAATGCTTTAAAATGATGCATAAACGATTGTCCTGGCATGAAAACTGTCAATGTTATTTGCAACCATATGGAAACCTCAAATCACAGCGTTTTTAAACATAGAACAACAATTCTACCGATCCTTCAAATTGACCATTTTTTAGACGAACACATTATGCCACAAATGATATAGCAAATTAAAGTGCAATCATAATGCTTTAAAATGATTCATAAATGACTGTCATAGCATGAAAACTGTCAAAGTTATTCACAACCATATCGGAACCTCAAATTACCGCCTTTTTAAACCTGGGAAAATAATTCTACCGATCTATCCAATTGGCCATATTCTAAAAATATATTATGCAACAAATTATATACCAAAACAAATGGCAACTATAATGCAATAAAAAAGATATATAAACGACTGCTATAACATGAAAACTATAACAGATATTTGCAACCATATCGGAGCCTTAAATTACCGCATTTCCAAACCTGTACCAATAAATATACCGATCTATCCAATTTTTGTAAAAATTCATTATGCCACAAATTGTACACCAAAACAAAGTGCAACTGTAATGCTTTAAAATGATGCATAAACGATTGTCCTGGCATAAAAACTGTCAATGTTATTTGCAACCATATCGGAACCTCAAATCACAGCGTTTTTAAACATAGAACAACAATTCTACCGATCCTTCAAATTGACCATTTTTTAGACGAACACATTATGCCACAAATGATATACCAAATTAAAGTGCAATCATAATGCTTTAAAATGATGCATAAATGACTGTCGTAGCATGAAAACTGTCAAAGTTATTCACAACCATATCGGAACCTCAAATTACTGCCTTTTTAAACCTGCGAAAATAATACTGCCGATCTATCCAATTGGCCATTTTCTAAAAAAACATTATGCAATAAATTATATACCAAAACAAATGGCAATTTTAATGCTTTAAAATGGTGCATAAACGACTGTCCTAGCACGAAAACTGCCAAAGTTAATTGCAACCATATCGGAACCTCAGATTACTGCGTTTATTATACATAGAACAATAATTCTACCGATCTATCAAATTGACCAATTTCTAAAAATACACATTATGCCACAAATGATATACCATATTAAAGTGCAATCATAATGCTTTAAAATGATGCCTAAATGACTGTCATAGCGTGAAAACTGTCAATGTTATTTGCAGCCATATCAGAACTTTAAAATACCCATTTTTGTAAAAACACACATTATGCTACAAGTGATATACCATATTAAAGTGCAATCATAATGCTTTAAAATGATGCCTTAATGACTGTCATAGCGTGAAAACTGTCAATGTTATTTGTAGCCATATCGGAACCTCAAAATACCGCGTTTTTAAAGCTGTGAAAATAATTCTACCGATCTATCCAATTGGCAATTTTCTAAAAATATATTATATAAGTAATATATAAATGAAATTTGCAACCATATCGGAGCCTTAAATTACCGCATTTCTAAACCTGTACCAATGAATATACCGATCTATCCAATTTTTTAAAAAATTCATTATGCCACAAATTATACACCAAAACAAAGTGCAACTGTAATGCTTTAAAATGATGCATAAACGATTGTTCTGGCATGAAAACTGTCAAAGTTATTTGCAACCATAACGGAACCTAAAATCACAGCGTTTTTAAACATAGAACAACAATTCTACCGATCCTTCAAATTGACGTTTTTTTAGACGAACACATTATGCCACAAATGATATACCAAATTAAAGTGCAATTATAATACTTTAAAATGATGTATAAATGACTGTCATAGCATGAAAACTGTCAAAGTTATTCACAACCATATCGGAACCTCAAATTACCGCCTTTTTAAACCTGGGAAAATAATTCTACCGATCTATCCAATTGGCCATCTTCTAAGACTACATTATGCAATAAATTATATACCAAAACAAATGGCAATTTTAATGCTCTAAAATGGTGTATAAACGGCTGTCCTACCACGAAAACTGACAAAGTTAATTGCAACCATATCGGAACCTCAGATTCCTGCTTTTATTAAACATAGAACAATAATTCTACCGATCTATCAAATTGTCCAATTTCTTAAAATACACATTATGCTACAAATGATATACCATATTAAAGGGCAATCATAATGCTTTAATATGATTCATAAATGACTGTCGTAGCGTGAAAACTGTCAATGTTATTTGCAGCCATATCGGAACCTCAAACTACCGCCTTTTTAAACCTGGGAAAATAATTCTACCGATCTATCCAATTGGCCATTTTCTGAAACTACATTATGCACTAAATTATATACCAAAACAAATGGCAATTATAATGCTTTAAACTGGTGTATAAACGACTGTCCTAGCACGAAAACTGCCAAAGTTAATTGCAACCATATCGGAATCTCAGATTACTGCGTTTATTAAACATAGATCAATAATTATACTGATCTATCAAATTGAATAATTTCTAAAAATACACATTATGCTACAAATGATATACCATATTGAAGTGCAATAATAATGCTTTAAAATGATTCATAAATGACTGTCATAGCGTGAAAACTGTCAATGTTATTTGCAGCCATATCGGAACCTCAAACTACAGCGTTTTTAAAGCTGTGAAAATAATTCTACCGATCTATCCAATTGGCCATTTTCTAAAAATATATTATGAAATAAATTATATACCAAAACAAATGGCAACTATAATGC
>NC_060953.1:25460581-25461664 GCF_022045245.1 Lucilia cuprina
ACATAGTTATTTATTTTTGGCGCCCAACGTGGGGCCCACGTTATTTAACACCTTAAATTCAAACATACCTAGTTATGTTCTAACTACACTTATGGGTCTCTTCTTTTTTATTTCTGGCAATAGATTTAATAAAAATCTCTCAAGATCTGTCGACTTTTGTTTTCAAATTTCTTCTAGTCATTTTGGAATTAAGTTTTATTTATTTAAATTTACCAAAATAACGAGTATTTCTTTATATAATTTTCGTTAAACTAAAACTCTTTAGTTTTGCTTGGAAAAGTTAGGAACTATTGAATATTGCGATAGAAGAACACCGACAAAATATTGCAACATCTTTTCTATTTATTCTAATTTTCAGTTTGGAGATGGAATTTAAGTATTGAACTACCGAGTCGATGCTTTACCAACCAAACTATCTCTCTATCTTGTTCAGAATGTAAACCTAGTATTTGATATTTATATCTCTTCGGCGCCTTCTGAACTCATCCTTTTTTTTTGCTTTTGATCAGTTATGCTATCAGTTTTTGAGAGAAAACCACTTTTTTATTTACAACCAAAATATTACAAGAGATTTTTATTATACGTCTTTACCAAACTAAATCCTTTCAAAAGAAAATCACTACATATATGCATATATTTAACTTTAATAGTTTTGTATTTTACTTTTCTAAGGAAAGTAAATAATTTGTCTTATCCCCTATAAAAAAATTGCTTTTTAATTTACATAACTGCAGAGGAAATTTGTTAGTAAACGCAGCAAAACAATCCTTTTGAATTAGACAAAATCATAATTTAAATTTGCTATTATTTTGTTGAGATATAATTTTCATTATTTATAATGTCTGTAAGAAGAAGTAATGAGAATTTATCAATAATTCAACCAGCGGTTCCCCCTGTAAATCAAGCTTCTGCACCTCCACAAGTTTCAACTAATTGTGAGATATGCAAAAATTTTATCACGGTCGAAGCTCATGTTTTAAAGGCTAATTGTCAGCATTACTTCCATAAAACGTGTTTTAGTAAATATACAATGAGTAAAACGAATTGTCCAACATGTAATGCCATTATTACACTTCCTAGAGC
>NC_060953.1:25461764-25469132 GCF_022045245.1 Lucilia cuprina
GTAGAAGGATCTTTGCTTGAACAATAATGGGCGTTAGCCACCCTGCGGGGTCAAACAATTTAGCGACCGCGGACAAAATTGTTCTTTTTGTTGCTTTTGATGCGAAATTGGGAATTTCGACTTTATAAGTGAAGGAATCACTGTATGCATTCCACTGAGCTCGAATCGTAAAGTTTTAAGAAATCTGCACTTAAAATATATTCAGTTGGAATATTTTCTAATTATTTGCTATTATTTGCCGTAATTTTTTTAAGTGAAAATTCAGCTGATTTTAAAGAATTTATTAATTGACTTTGCGCTTCTAGGGCTGAAGCCAAAGTATGTCTATCAGCTAAAATATCATCGACATATGTTTCATGTTTTAATATGTGAGATGACAAAGGAGATTGTCTCTCTACATCTGTTGCTAACTGCAGCAATGTTCGTATAGCTAAATACGGTGCACAATTCACTCCGAAAGTGACTGTTAACAACTCGTAATCTTCAATATTGCTTGAATTTTTTGTTCTATACAAAATTCTCTGAAACGGACAATCTGCTTCCGTTGCTAATATTTGGCGATACATTTTTTCGATATCTCCATTGAAAACGTATCTATATATACGCCAATTTAAAATAACTGACATTAAGTCAGATTGCAACGTTGGACCAATATGCAATACATCATTCAACGAAAATGATCTTTCCGTTTTGCGAGAACCATTAAAGACTACTCTAACTTTTGTAGAAGTGCTTTCCGGTCTAAATACAGCATGATGTGGTAAATAATATGAAAAATACTTTCCATCTTTACAAATTTCGAAAGAATTTGTTTTCCTCATATGACCCAATGTTATATATTCTTCTAAAACATCATTATAAATCTGTTGAAGATCTATTTGTTTTTGTAATTTTGCCTCTAGATGAATATATTGACTTTTTGCTGCGAATCTGGAAGATTGAAAATACAAGTTTTCTGGAAATTCTTGTTTAAACGGAAGTTTTACAACATATCTACCATCACTTCTGCGATATGTTGTATTTTTAAAAGTTCTTCACAGTAGAAATCTGTTTCTGATAGAACTTTCGATTTTGGAATTTCTTCTGTTTCCCAAAATAATTTAAGCATTGAGGGTATTTTATCATTTTCTTCCTTATTTTGAATATTAGCAGTTAGAGAAACGCTATGTAATTTCATTGGGCCATAAATATACCATCCATAGATGGAATTTTGAACAAGGAGATTGCCTAAGATATTCTTTTGTATTCCATCTTGAATGATATATGGAATTATATCACTACCGATTAGCATGTCTATTTGTGAAGATACCAAGAAATTAGGATCGGCTAATCTTAGATGTTTTATTCCCGAGAGATCAGCGTTTGAAATCGTAAAGCTTGGCATAAATTTGGTTAAATTTGGAACTATTATAACTTAGGTAGTGAGTGAGAACTCGTGGTTTTTTCTACACAAAGTTATGGTAGATATTTCACTTGAATTTGCTACCACTGTACCCCCTAATCCACAAATTTCAAAATTTGCATTTTGAGTTATTAAACCAAGCCTCTTTGATATTTTTTTAGTTAAAAATGATCGTTTTGATCCCGAATCTATTAGAGCTCTAACTGTAAATACTTCTCCTAAATGTAAAATTTCTACTAGAGCTGTAGGTAATAAAATGTCATCATCATTGACAGAAAAGTTTGTTTGTGTGTTTGTCTTGTGTACTGTAGACATTGTGCTACTTGGTGGTTGGCGGTTTATTGTGTCCTCCGGTTGCTGAGAGGGATCAGCATGAAACGTATTGGACGTTTTGTTTTTATTTACTTATTTCTTCTTATTATTGGAATAATTATCCAAATGAAGTAAGCTGTGGTGCTTGTTCTTACACTGGACACATGTAAAAACGCTTTGACAATTTGTATTTGTGTGAGCTGAAGACAAACAATTACTACAAATTTTGTTCTTTTCTACATAGTCAATTCTCTGTTTTACTGAAAAGTTTTGAAATTTAGGACAATTTCGAATGATATATGTTTTATTACATAATTTGCAAATCATATCATCATTCTTCGATTGAGCTTCTTTGTTCGGGTTTTCATATCTAGCTTTATTCTGCTGTGAAGAGATATTATAATTCCTACCCTGATTATGATATGGAACATAAGCTGGGTTTTGATTTCTGAATGTAGATATTCTTTCCATTACCTGATATCTATTTATTAAAAATTCTTCCATTTCTGCCCAGGAAGGTAAACGAGTTGGAGAACTCAACGATTGCTCCCAAAGAGCTAATGTTTCATCAGGTAATTTTGTGGAACAAATATATTAGGATTGGATCCCATTGATCGTTCGTATACCATGAGCTTTAAAATTGATAAAACAAACGCTATTGGTAGTTTGAATCCTGTTAATAGATTCGCAATTTTCAGCCTTTGCTGCTGGTATATTAAATAGAATCTTCAACTGATTATCTACTAAAATGCGCTTGTTCTCATATCGCGCCCTTAACGCGTCAACGCCAGTAAATAATTCTGATCTGAAAGTGGATATTTAGCTACAATACTACCTGCTTCGCCTTTGTTTTATTCCTTAGATGATATAAATTTTGAGCCTGTGTCAATCGAGGGTGATTACCATAATGGCGGTAAACATATCGCGGAATGATGGTCATTCCTCATAACCCCCATAAAATTCCTGAGTAGCACAAGGAGGAACCTTTATACAAATCTCCGAATCATTAAATGTGGCATTAATGGGATACATATTCGAAGTATTGAACAAAGTAGAGTTAGTCGGTTGATCGGGCCTTAGACCTTGATTACTAGAAGCTCTGTGCATCTTCAATTGGTCCATCATATTAGCCTTGGTACGTTGATATTCGTCCTTAACCGATCCAAATCTTACTTGTTTTTGGAATTTAAGAGCGGGTAGAGATCGGAAACTTTCCGGGGTAGCGCGATAATCTTCATCAAACGACTTTAAATCCGTTTGGATATATCTTAACAAATCGGCGGTCACAGACTCTAGGGTAGACATTTTGGGTTTTCGGAAAAAAATTCACAAAAAGAGAATTCTCAAAAATATATATTTCTATTAAGAAAATTTTAAAAAATTTAAAAAAGTGTGAGTTTTTTGCTTTAGCTGTTCCAAAAAATTACTTTTGTTTCAGCTGACAAAATTTCCAATTGGGTATTAAATCGTTAATGTGTATGCTAATTAGCTTAATATGCAATATAAGTTCCTTAGAAGCAATATAAAAAATATTTTAACTTTTTTTTTATATAAAGGGTTAAATATTTTGAAAGGGGTTGGGTGGGTTTAAAATGAACAATATTTTATATATTTTATTGCTGAAGAGTAATGGAACAAATTTTCAAAAGAAATTGGAAATAAAAAATTTTGTATAAATAGCAAAAATTTGGACTCACCTTTTTTGCTGGGGGTAGGGACAAACCACAATAATATAAAAAATAATAAAAAAAATTCCTTGTGTTGTCGATTCCTCTTTGTGTCGTCTTCCCGCTATGATGCGTGTTGATAATATGGGTAGTGTTGTTGTTGTAATTGTCGACGGTCGCTGTATGTACTTTGTGTGTATATATTTTAATGTGGTTTTTTATATTTGGATAATTTTGTAATATTTTGTTATTATGTTTTGTGTTAATAATTTTTGTTCAATATAATGTAAGTATGTAAATGTATGTATATAAATAAGGGTTAATTTGTATTTTTTGGTATTGTTTTTTGTTCACAATTTTTGTTTAAATATTTTAATAATGTTGTGTTGTATTTTTTGTGCACTTTTTTGTGGTTGTTCTTATGTGTTATTATTTAATTTATTTGTAAACAATAATTGTTTTTTATTAAATTGCTTTTATTTGTTGTTTTAAAACTTTTAGTATTTTAACGCACAAATTTTCTTTGTTTCTTTTTGTATTGTTTTTTAATTTGTTTTTTAGTTTGTAGGGTACTATTTATTAATTTATTTGCATATTGTGAACTTCTATATGTTATTTATTAATTCTTCTTTTTAATTTGTGGACTGTATCACTGTTTCACTTCACTTTTTAACGGTTCGTGAGGACCAATGGTTTAGAAAGGGTAGGGAATAGATTAGTCTTAAGTAACGGGTAAGTAAGTAAAACTCTTTTTCTTGTCAAAAACGTTATAAATTCGTTTGTGTTTATTGGACTTTTGGGTAAGCATATAAGGTAAGTATATAAGGTAAGTATATAGGGTAGGTATATAGGGTAAGTACTTTCAGATTATAAATTAAGATTTTATTTTAGTTGTAGGGAGTTTTAAAGGTTTTAGGGTTTTAATGTTTTAATATTGTTTTATGGTTTTCATAATCTTTTAATTCTTTTAACAATAGATATAGGGTTAAGTTATAATATATTTATTTACAAACTTTAAAATTTAATTTGCTGTTGTAGGGTTTGTTGTTATGTTTGTTCGTTGTAGCGCTCACACTTTTTGCTCTTCACACAGGTTGATTAGAAGTGCCTCCATTTAAAGCGGCAGCTAACTTTTTCATATAAGCTGAAGTTGGCTGCAGTTAAAATGTGGATGCTGTTTGACATCAGGGATGACAATGTTTTGTTCATTGACATGAACATTGACCAATTTGTAAAAACACACATTATGCTAGAAATGATATACCATATTAAAGTGCAATCATAATGCTTTAAAATGATGGATAAATGACTATCTTTGCGTAAAAGCTGTCAATGTTATCTGCAGCCATATCGGAACCTCAAATTACCGCGTTTTTAAAGCTGTGAAAATAATTCTACCGATCTATCCAATTGGCCACTTTCTAAAAATATATTATGCAATAAATTATGTACCAAAACAAATGGCAACTATAATGCAATAAAAGGATATATAAACGACTGCAATAACATGAAAACTATAAATGATATTTGCAACCATATCGGAGCCTTAAATTACCGCATTTCTAAACCTGTACCAATAAATATAGCGATCTATCCAATTTTTGTAAAAATTCATTATGCCACAAATTATACACCAAAACAAAGTGCAACTGCAATGCTTTAAAATGATGCATAAACGATTGTCCTGGCATGAAAATTGTTATTTGCAACCATATGGGAACCTCAAATCACAGCGTTCTTAAACATAGAACAACATTTCTACCGATCCTTCAAATTAACCATTTTTTAGACAAACACATTATGCCACAAATGATATAACAATATAAAAATCATAATGCTCTAAAATGATGCATAAATGACTGTCATAGCATGAAAACTGTCAAAGTTATTCACAACCATATCAGAACCTCAAATTACCGCCTTTTTAAACCTGGGAAAATAATTCTATCGATTTATCCAATTGGCCATTTTCTAAAAATACATTATGCAATAAATTATATACCAAAAGGGATGGCAATTTTAATGCTTTAAAATGGTGCAAACGACTGTCCTAGCACGAAAAATGCCAAACTTAATTGCAACCATATGGGAAACTCAGATTACTTCGTTTATTAAACATAGAACAATAATTCTACCGATTTATCAAATTGTCCAATCTGTAAAAACGCACATTATGCTACAAATGATATACCATATTAAAATGCAATCGTAATGCTTTAAAATGATGCCTAAATGACTGTCATAGCGTGAAAACTGTCAATGTTATTTGCAGCCATATCGGAACCTCAAATTACCGCGTTTTTAAAGCTCTGAAAATAATTCAACCGATCTATCCAATTGGCCATTTTATAAAAATATATTATGCAATGAATTATATACCAAAACAAATGGCAACTATAATGCAATAAAAAGATATATAAACGACTACAATAACATGAAAACTATAAATGATATTTGCAACCATATCGGAGCCTTAAATTACAGTATTTCTAAACCTGTACCAATAAATATACAAATCTATCCAATTTTTGTAAAAATTCATTATGCCACAAATTATACACCAAAACAAAGTGCAACTGTAATGCTTTAAAATGAAGCATAAACGATTGTCCTGGCATGAAAACTGTCAAAGTTATTTGCAACCATATCGGAACCTCAAATCACAGCGTTTTGAAACATTGTCGAAATTCGGTCAGGCCTCGTTGAAGACGATTTGATCGATCTCCATGACGATCTTATCGACTTCGACGACGGCCTTACCGACCTTGACTGAAGGTCTCCAAACACTTCCTAAAGGCTATATTTTAGGAAGTGTTACGAGGAAGCCGGGCTTGGCGCCGAAGAGGATCGGCTTATTATTAACCATCCCGAACGACTCCCGGTCAAAGTGGTGTTTTTTAAATAAATTAAAAACCAAAAACAAAAAAAAAAAAAATAAAACGCACTCCCGGTGCTCCAATTATTTGAAAAAAAAATAAAACAAACAAAAAAAGTGTTTCAATTCCCACCAACCAACACGTAAGTAGAAATAAAATTCTCTATTTTATTTGTGTGCATAATTCAATTCTGTTAATGAACAACTTTGTTAATTTCTTAACAAAGTAAAAACAAAAGCAACAAATCTTCAAAATAAGAGTTGGAATTTGTTTATGGTCCTTTTTGAACCACAGTGAAAGTGCTAAATTAATTGAAAATTTATTAAAAAAAAATAAGAAGTATAGTCGCAAGAATTCCCATTCTTCACATACATAATTATTTTTTATAGGTATATAAAGTTCATTCTATTTAGTGCAAGAACTAGTAATTGTTATTGTTTTGTTTCCATCAAAACATTGTTGAATATTGCACATACCTACATACTTACTAAGATTTACAATATTATTATTTAAAAATATTAAAGTAAATTTTGTGGTGGTTTTTTGTTTATTTTATCTCTTAAAATAACAAAATATATTCTCTTTTTTATACGCTATA
This sequence comes from Lucilia cuprina, assembly GCF_022045245.1. Lineage (NCBI taxonomy): Eukaryota > Metazoa > Arthropoda > Insecta > Diptera > Calliphoridae > Lucilia > Lucilia cuprina. The sequence goes on from NC_060953.1 coordinate 25,468,620, forward strand.
CCGTAGCTATAACAAAAGAAAGTAAGAAACAAAGAGACAAAATAAACATATATACAAACATACATTACATATATACATTATTGTGTTTGTTGTAATTTGTGTGTTCCCTACACATTGTGAGTTGGTCTGATTAGTTCAATACTAATTATAACATCGACTTAAATTTTAATTAAATTTCGAGTAAAATCTTTTTGGAAAAATATTTTCGCGAATTAGCGGTCACCCTACGCTGTTAGATCCGGCATATTAGGTACAATATAGGACCTGTAAACGGAACTATTTTGTAATATTTTTTCAATTAAAAGATTTTTTATTTAACTTTTTAGAAATATTTTTTCGCGATTTAGCGGTCACTCTACGGAATTAGATTCGGTATATTAGGTACATTATAGGACTTGTATACGGATTTTTTTCTCAATATTTTTCAACCTACGGTCAAATTAGATAATATTAGTGCAGATCACTTACTGTTCTACTTGTTAGTTGTTCTTTTCATTGATTTGGCTTTTTCGA
>NC_060953.1:25469232-25478179 GCF_022045245.1 Lucilia cuprina
GCATGTTCTTCTTGTTGCTTGATTAAGAGAGCGTGTAAGGTTGTCTACAGCTCTATCAATATCTGCTGTATTGTTTATTTCCGGCGTATTTTGAAGAAGACTTGTCAGTAGCGTTAGTACCACAATTATCTCTAACATCGAAACAGCCCCAGTGCCAGCTCCAAACCTAGCTACATCTCTACTTCCAGCGTCAACCTCCGAAGAAACAAACCTGAGCCAATCAACAATTTCCTTGGAACGCGATCGTACAGAGGAATGGGTTGCAGTCCAGAACCAAGAGGACACTACCAACGATATTCCTGAAGAATTATACGCAGAAATCGATAAGAGGTTGCAACAACGAAGAAATGGGCAGAAACTGAAATTTATGCGAATAATTAACAATACTCGGTACATAGTGAACATCTTTAAAAGTGGAATGAATGATCATTAATTTTTTTATCGTATGAAAGAAAATAAATTTAGTTTTTTTTTTAAGTTATAAAAAAAAGGAGGAAAAAAGGAGGAAAAAAGGAGGAAAAAAGGAGGCAATGTGACGACCAAAAGACGTGACCTCGTTTTTGGGTCGATATTAATTTAATTTTTAATTCAAATTAATTTAAGAAAATATTAATTTTCTTAATTTATATTGGTTGTCAAAATTTCCTCCCAAATACTTAGTATATTTTAACTTATATTTTAGAATTACTAAAGATATAGCAATCCCTTAATGTTAAGTATATTTTGTTATGTTAGGACTTTCAGTAAATGTAAATGTTATGGTGAAATGTTAATTTACACCTCCAAGTGGTGTGTATAATCGTCATTCACACAGGCAGATCAAACGATGTACATGTGTGTGTGTGCTTTGTATATTCGATTGAGGTATAAATAGACGATATTTCATGATAATTGGGCAGTCAGCGTAAGGTCGAGCTACTGGTAAGATCTTATTCGGTAAACATATAAGTTTACCAAATAAAGTCAAAGTGGTTGAACTAGCTGATAAATTGAGGGTTCGGAGTTTTAAAACTCTCTTCTGGGGTGTCTTCGAGTGGCGACACTAACGTGTTTTGCAAACACGATTCTGTGTGTGTCAGAGTGTTCCTATCCTAAAGGAACGTGAACACAACGAGAAATAGAGAGAGAGGTTGCAATACGTCTGTGTCAGAGAGTTATTGATTTTTTTAAGAGAAATAATATTTTTAAGAAGAGTATATCAATAAATATTATAACGTTATTAACAGAAAAACACCAACAGCATTTGTTATTTTCGATTAAATATAAATTTTGTAACGAACCTTTTAAGCCGAGAGTCTATACAAGCAGCAAGCGGTAAAACGTGTCGTTACAAGTCTATGGAAAAATTTTGTAAATAATGTAAAAATATTTTACGACAAACCAGCACTTAAGTTTTCCGACCATCTTCTTATGTATACGGGATATTAAATTGCATTTTGCCATATAATATAAGTCCACCTAAACATAAGCAGCTGATAACTAAGTCAAGAAAATATCAAAACAAAATTATACAAAAATTCATGCAAAAGTGTAAACTCAAATAAGTAAAAGTTCACAGTGTCCAAGAAAAGAATATGCAGAAGTAAACGGTTAGATTACACGAACACTCAAATATCTAAATTTCCAGAAAACTTGCATATTTATTCCAAAGATAAAGTTTGCTTTTACTTAACGGCTTTTTCACTTAGCAGTTAATGAAAATTTACAAAACTGAAAAGATACGGAACCGAAATTAACCAAACTTTGGATTCATTCGGCCCCACGTTGGGCGCCATTTTCTATACTATACTAAACCTGAATATCACTATTTGCTATCAATTTACAACAATATACCTAAAATGTATTGTAGCAAACAAATGCAAATAATTATAAAATAGAAAGCGAAATATTCATGGATGCGGTTCGATGCAGCATATTTATGAAAACAAGATGTTAAGCTTTCCATTAAAGTGTAAGGGAAAAGGAGGACTGCGGGAGCCATTATATCGCTAGCGATCATTCGAGATTGGGGGAGTTCGGTCCTCTTTACCGCCTAACCTCGTTCGTTATATAGACCTGTTTTTATAGACTCCCTATTTTGTTACTAATATTTACTTTACAATGGACCAGTAATCACAGATACAAAACACAAAACAAGCCTCTCTGTTATTATATATGAGAGTGAGAAAAACAAAAAGGTATTGACAAAGTTACCAGAATAGGTGTCCTAGATGTGATTAGGAACCACTGTCTCATGACCCTCCATATCGTGATTCTAGGGACGAAGAGTAAATTAAATTTTTCTAGAATCCCACAGTTGTAGTTATCCTAACCTTCCATTACATAATTGAAAACAGATATTCTTTAATTTAGCAATTCATTCTGAAAAAAACACTTTTTTTATTTTAATTGTTCAAAATTTCAACAAAAATCATCTTAACTAATAATAACTTTAGCATAAGTGTTGATTACTATGGTATAATAGGTAGTTTTAATATATTAAGAAAAAATTTCAAATGATATGGTAAAAATAATTGTTCTCAACTTTAATGACTAAATTATTAGAATTTTACAATAAAAAAATAGAAATATATATATGTAATTTTCTCATTTACACTTTTAATTCTATTAAATTAAAAAAATGATAACAAACTAATTAAATATTTGAATGTTATTTCAAGTTTTGAAACTATATAAAACAAGTATTCAATTATAATTTACACCGTGTTAAATTTTAAATTTATTATTAATTTTTAGCAACAACAAATATCAAACTCTTTATCGATTAAATAAAAACTGATTAAATATTTTGTCCGCGATGCTTAAGAGGTTAACTTTTGCATCGATAAGTTATGATTACCAAACACTCTTAAAAAACTAATAGAAGTAATAATTGCGAATTTCAAAAGATTTCATAATCAAAACAAAAGAAAAAAAATTTAAGAAAATGTAAAAAAAAAACAAAAATTTGCATCAATTGTTACTTCTCACTTCGTTCTGCATATGCGCGAGAATACAACAAAATATTATTTACAACAAACATCAAAAAAAAAAATGAGAAAGAAAAAAAAACAATTATAAAATTTAAAACTCACTAAACTTAATCATGATGATCGATGAGGCCTCCTCGAGCGGATCTAACAGCGTAGGGTGACCGCTAATTCGCAAAAATATTTTTCCAAAAAGATTTTACTCGAAATTTAATTAAAAATTTAAGTCGATGTTATAATTAGTATTGAACTAATCAGACCGACTCACAATGTGTAGGGAACACACAAATTACAACAAACACAATAATGTATATATGTAATGTATGTTTGTATATATGTTTATTTTGTCTCTTTGTTTCTTACTTTCTTTTGTTATAGCTACGGTATAGCGTATAAAAAAAGAGAATATATTTTGTTACTTTAAGAGATAAAATAAACAAAAAACCACCACCAAATTTACTTTAATATTTTTAAATAATAATATTGTAAATCTTAGTAAGTATGTATGTGCAATATTCAACAATGTTTTGATGGAAACAAAACAATAACAATCACTAGTCCATTAGAATTCCTCGATCGCATCGAAGAGCTTTCCATGATGTATAGTATCTCTCTGAGCGATTTACCTCCAGTAATGCCTGAATTTCTGAAAGAACGAGCATTAATATGGTATAGAAACAACAACAAGAAGTGGACCATATGGGAAAAATTTAAATCTGATTTCTGTACATTTTTTCTGCCACCAAGGTATTATGAAAAACTAGATGAAGAAATCCAGAGGCGTAAACAAGGTGATAAAGAGTCTTTCAAAGATTATGTCCTATCCATACAGGATCTAGTGCGACATTCCAGTCTAAATCAAGAACAAAAATTAGAACGCATCTACCGAAATTCTCATCCCGATTACCTTTGGTACACCCGACGGAAAGATTTCACTTCTTTAAATGAATTGACCACATTAGCCGGGGATCTGGAAAGTATTCGAAACGAAATGAAATCAACCTCCAGAAAACTCAAACTTGCCTCCAGAGCCATCATCATCCCACCGACAAAGAAATGTGTGTAGAACGTGCGGAATAGAAGGACACCAGTCTAATAGATGTCCAAATAACGTTCGATATACGGGAAACTCCTTCGGAGGACGACAGAACTGAGGATCGCCGCCCCTCCAAAGAATTATTCCTCAGAAAACGAAACTTCTCTACAGTACGAAGAAAATAGAATAAGTGCAACAATTTTATTAAATAATAAAACGCAGACTGCCACCATCGATACCGGAGCGTCACGGAATTTCATTAGACAAAACATTGTCAGCAAATTTGAAGTAGTTCCTGTAAGGACCCAGAACAGCCTTGAAGTGATCCTGGCTGATGTTCAAGGAAACTAGTTAACAGTGAAGTAGAATATGATGTAACAATAAACAACATTACCAAACGTTGTCATTTTTTCATCATGCCCGATTGCAGCGAAGATATGATCCTGGGTCTGGACTTTCTACGAAGTTTCAACGCCACTTTAAATTGTGCAGGGCTTTCTACATGTTGCGACCCAAGAAGTCAAAACAAAGCCTCATCTTACCACGCTTCAGTCATTTCTTCCACAGAACCAGCACCTGAAGCACAACCATGTCTAATGGAACAAACTCCGCAAGTAAATACTGGATATCGAACCATCCCCGAACATAGTCCTACAGAACAGACGTTAATTCAATACTTCCTGGAGACAGAACTGCCAAAATTCAACCAAATTACGGAACTTTCTAACATTGCAACTCACAAAATTATCATGAAAGATGATCACCCCATTAAGCTCAGATACGCGCAAAGGAATCCAGCGATGCAAGCAGTAATCGACGCCGAAGTAAACAAACTCATTGCCAAAGGATTTATTGAGCCATCCAAGAGCCCCTACAGTTTCCCTATTACTCTGGCAAGAAAGAAAAACGGATCCTGGAGAATGTGTATGGATTTCCGTCAGCTTAATGCCAGGTCAGTACCCGATGCATACCCTTTACCTAGAATAGATACAATTTTGAATAGATTACGCAACGCTACTTACGTAACAGCCTAGACCTAAAAGACGGTTACTGGCAAATCCCAATGGAGGAAAGTAGTAAGAAATATACAGCCTTCGCGGTTACGGGTCGTGGTCTGTATCAATGGCGGGTAATGCCGTTCGGTCTCCATTCCGCCCCAGCTACCTTTCAGAGGGCCCTGGATAGCGTCATCGGAGCAGATATGGAGCCACATGCATTCGCATATTTGGATGATATCATCGTAATAGGCAGAACCTTAGAAGAACATTTGGCTAATCTAAAAGAAGTTTTCCACCGTCTTCGAAGTGCCAACCTAAGAATAAATGCTGAAAAATGTGAATTCTTTAAAAAAGAAACCAAGTATCTTGGACATATAGTAGGCGCCGGAGGAATAAAAACAGATCCTGACAAAATAGCCGCAATCCAGGAAATGCAACCTCCACAAAATGTGAAAGAATTGAGACGATTTTTGGGAGTCGCCTCATGGTATCGACGGTTTGTACCCAATTTCGCTAGGATCTCCCAACCTTTGACTAGATTGCTTAAAAAGGGAAAACATTGGCTGTGGAAACAGATCAACAAGCTGCATTTGAGTCCCTAAAGAAACACCTTACTCAAGCCCCAGTCTTAGCCTGTCCAGATTTTAATAAAACTTTCACATTGCAAACTGATGCTAGCGATTATGGCCTCGGAGCTGTCTTAACTCAGGAGTTAGATGGAACAGAACGAGTTATCGCTTATGCCAGCCGACATCTAAATCGAGCAGAACAAAACTACTCCACCACCGAAAAAGAATGCTTAGCAGTCATATGGGGAGTCCTAAATTGAGACCCTATCTGGAAGGCTACCAATTTGTAATAATCACAGACCACCTCTCTCTCAAATGGTTAGATTCTATCGATAACCCTACAGGACGTCTAGCACGATGGGCCTTAGAGCTCCAACAATTCAATTACTCAGTTAAGTACCGAAAGGGTAATCAAAACGGTGTTGCAGATGTCTTATCACGCCAACCTCGAGAAACTTTTAACATTGCCCACACCGAACCCACTGATGTAAATTGCACCTGGCTTGAAAAACGTATGAAAGATGTCCAAGAGAATCCAAAAAAATATCCTGAGTACAGTATTGTCAACGGACAACTCTTTCGTCATTTTCCACGCCTCGTAAACGATGATGATTACAATCCCTGAAAATTATGTGTGGCAAAACCTCTTAGAAACCGAGTACTTGAAGAAAATCATGACATTCCATCGGCCGGACACCTCGGAATCCGAAAAACCAGCAACCGCGTCGCTACCCGATATTATTGGCCGGGTATGTTCCGTGATATTAGCCAATATGTCCGAAAATGTAAGTCATGTCAGAAATACAAAGTAAGTCAACAACGTTCAGCAGGTGAAATGTTGACACGTGTGCCTGAAGAACCCTGGGCTACAGTATGTGCCGATTTCGTAGGACCATTGCCCCGTTCAAAACATGGTTGCACGATGCTGTTGGTCTTCTTTGACCGATATTCAAAATGGAACGAATTAGTTCCCCTAAGAAAGGCTACCGCTGAGGGTCTAGTAATGGCTTTCAGAGAGCGCATCATTGCCAGATATGGAGTACCAAAAGTTCTCATCACCGACAACGGAACTCAATTTACATCCCGAATCTTTCAGCGATCTTGAAAGTATTTGAAACGAAATGAATCAACCACCAGAAAACTCAAACTTGCCTCCAGAGCCATCATCATCCCACCGACAAAGAAATGTGTGTAGAACGTGCGGAATAGAAGGACACCACAATAAGTGGGACGAGTTTCTACCAGAAATCATGCTCGCAATAAATTCCAGTGTGTCAGAGTCAACGGGATATTCTCCTGCATTCCTTACACAAGGACGAGAACCTCGTCTGTCCAAGGCTCTTTACGATGAAGTAGCTATCGGCACCGGATCGGAGAACCCTCATCCAGAAGAACGAGTTAAACTACTAAAAGATGTTTTTTCCATCGTTAGACGAAATCTCACCAACTCGTAACTTACACAGCAACGTAATTACAATCTTCGTCGTAGAAATTGGAGATCTAAAATTGGAGATTTAGTAATGCTTAGGCAACATCCGTTATCAAAAGCAATCGACAAATTTGCAGCGAAGCTGGCACCCAAATTTAATGGACCTTATGCCGTCCAAAAATTCATTTCTCCCGTGATAGTAAAATTAAGAGACGGGAGCGGAAATGACAAAAGAACGGCACATCTCAGCGATTTAAAACCTTTTATAAATTAACTACATTATTATACGTTACACGTCACCCTAATCTCGCACTAAAATGTTCACTCTTTCTTTATCTTTGCTCTAGTGCAGACGTACTTTAAGGAATAAAAAGAAAAAAATATATATGGAGGAAAAATTTGAGAAGTCCCGCCAACGATTTCGTAAGTCTTGGGAGAAGGAGAAGGCCAAGCGTAGGCGAACTGTGTTTTTAGCAGATGACGATATACCGTCAACGAGTGGAGGTCGTCGATCGCAACAAACTCACCGACGAGAGATGTCAGGTGTAACAAAAACCAGCCACACGACAGGCGGCCGGTACCAGCAAGAAAAATGTGGACGTATGTATGGACCAGTTTTAACCAATCACCAACCAAAAAACAACCCACGATGTACCCCAGACCAGACCAAGGAAGATTGTACTTTTAAAGATCTCTCGGCCGAATCATCGTCACATGTACCACACGAAGACGAAATCCCACCACCACCTCCGAAATTTGTAGACGACACTCCACCGACTCCACCAAAATACATTGATGAAAGTCCGCTCTCTGAGCTAGAATTCCGTGAACTCCTTAATGTTTTGGGGCTGGGAGAGGACGAAGTAGAGGATATGAAGAGGACATTTTTCGGTGACCAGGATCGAACTCTGGAGAAAAGAGCACCCACACCACCTTCACCATTGCCGCCAAGGTCGCCACCATCTCTGGACTCAGAGGACGAAACTTTCAGACCTCCTACGCCACCCAGGCGTGTTAACTATTGCTAAGTCAACATCAGTAACAACCGTTACAATTATGTTGGATACACGCGCTATGGACGGGTTATGAAAGTACGCCTCCTGCTGCCAACCAATACCTCCAAATCAGGTATCTTACCTAACGCTATATTAGATAGGCCACATAATTCGATGGAAAATTTGCCCAACGAAACTGAAAACGTCAACCGGAGTGCTTCGATGACTCCAGTCTTGGAGATATGTAATAACACCAAACAAACAAATTAATGCTTCAGAATTACTGAAGCCAGAACACTTGGAAAACGTAGCTCTCTCTGTCAGTTCGACTAGAAACTCTAAATCAAGTTCCAGTTCTAACTCACGTCCCAGTTCTGACTCAAGTTCCAGTTCTAATTCAAGCTCCACTTCAAGCTCCAGTTCAAACTCAACCAGTAGCGTTAGGTTAGGTATTCAGGCTGCAAAGACGCACACTTGGGTCCTGTTGGTCCCTTTGTGATACCTGTAAAGATAATAAAATATAAAAGAAAGAGGGTAGAGGATAGTAGAAGATAGTTTAGGATTAAGTCATAGAAGAGAAATTGAAGTGGAGGAGAAGATTGAGAGGTCTGTCCTTGCGGACTAGAGAGTGCCTTAATTATGGCTTGGTGGTCCTAAAACCAGTTACTGTGCCTGATGAAGGCATTTATGTTATCCAGTCCTAGATTGGATAGTTCTGACAAGTCATCAAATAGTCGTTTTCCTAGATATACAGATCGAGTGTCCGCTAGCGCCAGGCATTGACAGAGAAGATGTTCGATGGATTCTTCCTCCTCTTCGTCTTGACAGCTTCTACAGAAGTCATTGTGGGGAATTCCAAGTCTTCTTGCATGGTTTCCCAATGAGATATGCCCCGTAATGACAGCAACAAGGTTGCTGATATGAGGGCGGTTTAGTTGTAGAAGATATGAC
>NC_060953.1:25478279-25479407 GCF_022045245.1 Lucilia cuprina
TTTTTTTTTAATAATTTCGAATTTTGAATATAAAAAAAAAGAAAACAAAAAATCAAAATCGTTTTATAATTTTTCCCAAATTGTATATTTTTTTTTCAAAATTATAATGTAAATATAATTTTTTTTCTTAAAAATTATTAAATACTCCCAGTAAATGAACATTTTTTTAAGTTACATTTTTTTCTTAAAAATTATTAAATACTCCCAGTAAATGAACATTTTTTTAAGTTACATTTGTATTTATAAACCTAATTTTTAAAATCTCTAATTATAACTATCAAATAATGAATTCTTAAAATAATTATTGCACTTCCCCTAAATTTTTATTAATAACCTAAATCTAAATCCTATATCTTTTAAATTCTAAAATATCTAATCCACAAAAACAATGTATATGCAAGAAACTTAAATTATTTTTAAAAGAGAAACATCATTTGGTACAACAGTGTATAAAGATCCAGAGGCCTCTACATCTTCATAAAACTTGGTGAGTTGTAACAAAAGAAATAATTAAAATGTAAAACAAAATTCTCTTGCATATTCAAAAAGTAAAAACCAAGTGCAAATAACAAAAACAACAAATTATTAAAATCATAAAACAAAAATAATGATAAAGAGAAGTAATACAAATTAAAAATCAATTGTGTAATGTAAACAATAATAAGAATTAACAGTACACCTCTCTTATATATCAAATTTGTTAAAGCTTAAAATCAAACACAAACTCTTACTTATTATTGTTACGCTACATTACTTACAGTTGTAATCTCTTTTGATTATGTTAATTACATTGTTATAATTATGTTAAATTGCTATTTGAAAACGTCACCGAATCGTTCGAAAGTCTTTAAATATCGTTGTTATTTTTGTTAATTGCAAATTTCTTTAATTGTTATAAATTTAAATCTAAATTATTGTGTATATTTAAGTTATTAAATTTGCTAATGTTTATCTTTTATCTTTTTTAATTTTTATATATTTAATTTTTCATATATCTTAATATTTATGGGATGAATAATCTGTTTAATAAATTCAATATGAATTGCTAAATATTCTACTTATGTTTTCAATCATGGTATAGTAAGCTAGGATATGCTGAAATATGGGATTCTGACTATAATAGGTATC
>NC_060953.1:25479507-25481027 GCF_022045245.1 Lucilia cuprina
AAAATATTTTAAACTTTTTTATATAAAGGGTTAAATATTTTGAAAGGGTTTGGGTGGGTTTAAAATGAACAATATTTTATATTATATTGCTGAAGAGTAATGGAACAAATTTGCAAAAGAAATTGGAAATAAAAAATTTTGTATAAATAGCAAAAATTTCGACTCACCTTTTTTGCTGGGGGTAGGGTACAAACCACAATAATATAAAAAATAATAAAAAAATTCCTTGTGTTGTCGATTCCTCTTTGTGTCGTCTTCCCGCTATGATGCGTGTTGATAATATGGGTAGTGTTGTTGTTGTACTTGTCGACGGTCACTGTATGTACTTTTTGTGTATATATTTTAATGTGGTTTTTTGTATTTGGATAATTTTGTAATATTTTGTTATTATGTTTTGTGTTAATAATTTTTGTTCAATATAAATGTAAGTATGTAAATTTATGTATATAAATAAGGGTTAATTTGTATTTTTTGGGTATTGTTTTTTGTTCACAATTTTTGTTTAAATATTTTAATAATGTTGTGTTGTATTTTTGTGCACTTTTTTGTTGTTTTTCTTGTGTGTTATTATTTAATTTATTTGTAAACAATAATTGTTTTTTATTAAATTGCCTTTATTTATTTGTTGTTTTAAAACTTTTAATATTTTAACGCACAAATTTTCTTTGTTTCTTTTTGTATTGTTTATTTTCGTTAGCACTTTTTATTTATGTTTAGCGTAATTTATTTTCTAGTTTGTAGGGTACTATTTATTAATTTATTTATATTGTGAACTTTTATATGTTATTTATTATTTATTCTTTTTAATTTGTGGACTGTATCACTGTTTCACTTCACTTTTTAACGGTTCGTGAGGACCAATGTTTATTTCGGGTTAGAAAGGGTAGGGTATAGATTAGTCTTAAGTAGCATGTAAGTAAATAAAACTCTTTTCTTTTTCTTTTCACAAACGTTATAAATTCATATGTTTATTGAACTCTAACGGGTAAGTATTTAATATATAGAGTAAGTATTTAATATATAGGGTAAGTATTTAATATATAGGGTAAGTATTTATATTTAATAAATTTTAGGTTAATGTTAATGTATTTATTTTATTTTCAATTCTTTTTAGGCTTAAGGGTTTTAATTTAGGTTTAGGGTTTTATTATATTGTTTCATGTTTTTAACTGTGATATTCACTGTGATAATTAAGAATTTTATTTTAGGGTTTTACTATTTATTCTTAGGTTTAGGGTTTTAACACAGGTTATATATTTTACCACTAGTTTTAAGTTTTAGCACTAGGTTTAGGTTTTGTAATTTATGTATTTAAAATACACTTTGAGTTCTCACTGTCTGTTGTAGGGGTTGTTGTTTTACTTGTTTTGTTTTAGCGCTCACACACTTGTTGTTACTTGCAAAATTATATTTGAAGTGAAGATAATAAAGCGGCAGCTAGCTTTAGTGTGCCTAAGCTGAAGTTGGCTGCAGTTGAGAGGTGGGTGTTGTTTGACATCAGGGATGGGTGTTTTGTTCAT
>NC_060953.1:25481127-25501852 GCF_022045245.1 Lucilia cuprina
GCCTCCAAAATACAATACATAGGTGGTGATTTGTATACCACCAGTTTACAGCCAAACACGATCCATATTGTTGCCGACTCACTGATAGCCCAGGATTCAACCCTGGGTTGGCTAGTTATGGGATCCCTTACCAATTAAAAATATAATAAAGTATTTTACTATATAATTACCCTTACTCTATTTAACCCAATATTGAACAAATGAAAATAATTGTTCTTTTTATTCACAGGTTACCAGGCCCGGGAGGATGTTCATGTCAATGAACAAAACATTCCCATCCCTGATGTCAAACAGCACCCACATCTTAACTGCAGCCAACTTCAGCTTACATGAAAAAGTTAGCTGCCGCTTTAAATAAAGGCGCTTCTAATCAACCTATGTGAAGAACAAAAAGTGGGTGCGCTACAACGAACAAACAAACAAACAAACAAAACAACAAACCCTACAACAGCAAATTAAATTTTAAAGTTTGTAAATAAATAAATTATAACTTAACCCTAAATAAAAGCCTAAAAACTAGCGATAAAACTTATAATTAGTGATAAACCCTAAAACTAAAAATAAATACTAAATCTAGTGGAAATCTTAATTTTCTTAATTTATATCACAGTTAAACCAATTAAAATTTATATCTAAAACTTATATCTATTGTTAAAAGAATTAAAAGATTGTAAAAACCCCAAAACCAATATTAAAACATTAAAACCCTAAAACCTTTAAAAATACTTACAACTAAAATAAAATCTGAATTTATAACCTAAAAGTACTTACCCTATATACCTACCCTATATACTTACCTTATATACTTACCCAAAAGTTCAATAAACACATATGAATTTATAACGTTTTTAAAAAGAAAAAAGAGTTTTATTTACTTATCCGTTACTTGAGACTAATCTATACCCTACCCTTTCTACAGTCAGGATTTCCCAGGTTTAAAAAGGCGGTAATTTGAGGTTCCGATATGGTTGACAGTTTTCATGCTATAACAGTCATTTATGCATCATTTTAAAGCATTATGATTGCACTTAATTTGGTATATCATTTGTGCCATAATGTGTTCGTCTATAAAATGGTCAATTTGAAGAATCGGTAGAATTGTTGTTCCATGTTTAAAAACGCTGTGATTTTATGTTCCGATATGGCTGCAAATAACTTTCACAGTTTTCATGCCAGGACAATCGTTTATGCATCTTTTAAAGCATTACTGTTGCCATTTGTTTTGGTGTGTAATAAAATCCTACAAAATAAAGATTTCTTTTCTATGTCCGTTTCACAAAGAGACATTCTGTTAAAGGCTAAATTTTATGGGAGCCATAAAATCGCTAGCTTCAGTCGGGTGGGGAGGTTCGCATCCTTCAATATTAAGTCTCAGGATACAGATATTATTTGTATATAGACTCCCTTGAAATTACTAACCTTACGTTAAAAAAATGGATCATAATAACTATATTCTCATAAAAAATACAAAAATCCCCGATATAGTTAAACGTGAGAAAGCAATACATAAAGGGTTGTGATAAATTTACCTATATTATTAAAAGTCTTCAAGACGTTAGTAGAAAGCTATGCTTCAGAACCCGCGCCTACCAATATCCTGACAGCATAAAACCTATTTTAGTCAGAATCTCATATTTAAACATATCCTAGCTTACTATACCATGATTGAAAACATAGAAAAGATTTAGCAAATCATGTTGAATTTATTAAACAAATTATTCATCCCATATATAGTAAGAAAAATGGAAAATTAATTATATAAAAGTTATAAAAAATACTATATAAACATTAGCAAATTTAATAAATTTAATATACATAATAATCTATATTTAAATTTTCAACAATTATAGAAATTTTGCAAATAACAAAAATAACAACGATATTTAAAGACTTTCGAACGATTCGGTGACGTTTTTTAATTAACAATTTAACATAATTTGAACCATGTAATTAACATAATCAAAAGAGATCACAACTGTAAGTATTGTAACGTAACATAATAAGTAAGAGTTTGTCTTTTTTAATTTTAAGCGTTAACGAATTTGATATATAAGAGAGGTGTATTGTTAATTCTTATTATTGTTTACATTATACAATTGATTTTAAGTTGTATTATTTCTCTTTATTATTTTTTGGATTTATGATTTTAATAATTTGTTGTTTTTGTTATTTGCATTTGGTTTTTACTTTTCTTTTACTTTTGAATATGCAAGAGAATTTTGTTTTACATTTTAATTATTTCTTTTGTTACAACTTACCAATTTTATGAAGATATAGAGGCCTTTGGATCTTTATGTGTAAGATGTTGTACCAAATGATGTTTATCTTTAAAAAAAAATAATTTCTTGCATATATGTACATACGTTCTTATGATTAGATATTTTAGAATTTAAAAGATATAAAATTTATATTTAGATTATTAATACAAATTTAGGGGAAGTGCAATAGTAGTTTTTAGGAATTCATTATTTGATAGTTAACAATTAGGTTTATAACAAAGAATAAATAAGAAGTGAAACGCTGTCAAAAAGTACGTAAGTCTACTGTCAGTCGGTACCTAACTCTAAGAATGTATTAGTAGAATTCTCAAGCCAACATAGTTGCAAAAAATCGGATTTAAAAATTTAAAAAAAATATTTCATTTGAATTTATATTTTAGAAGATTTCTTTAAATATTTTGCAACATAATTTATCTATAAACATTATATATGAACGTATCTTTGCTTTTTAATCTGCAATATTGAAGTAATAATTAAGTTAGTTGAAATATTTTTTTCTTGTACCATACGAAAATTTACAACATTGTTCTTTTTTCGTTTTAATTTCAACAACAAAAATTAAATGTCAAAAAAATAAAAAATATTTTTTTTTTCGTTTGTAAAAAATTAAATCTTTTCGGGCTATTAAATATATTTAAAGTGTGCAAAAAATTATAAAATATAACGTTAAGTGATAAAAAATATTTTCAAGTTCTATACGCCACGAATTTTCGCCACAAAATTTTGAAGTTTGGAGAGAGAGAGTAAGTTTCCTACATATGTGTTGGAGTTACACAGAACTCGTCTGTGAGAAGAGCGTAACGTTGTTGTTGTAAAAAATGACAGCGTTTCACTTCTTAGTGTTCAGTGGTTTATAAATACAACAGTAAGATACAAATTTTCATTTACTATGAGTATTTAATAATTTTTAAGAAAAAATATTATATTTACATTATGATTTTGAAAAAAAATTATAAAATTTGGAAAATTTTTAAAATGATTTCAATTTTTTTCTAATGTTCAAAATTCTAAATTATTTCAAAAAAATGATTTCATTTTGGAAATTGATCCAAATTTGACAATTTAAATAGTGATATTTAATTTCGATTAAAATTTAAAATATAATATGTTAAAAATTTATGAAAATGTTACAATTTACCGATTTTTTAATTTAATTTAGATAAATAGATAAAAATTAGTTTAAGCATTTGATGTTAACGTCTTTTTAAACATTTGACAATGTTACTTTCGAATAAATTGTTGTGTGTGATAAAACAAAACAGTTCATCGAGAAGCGGACAAGTTTTGACCTCCACTGTATAATGTTTATGAAACCAAATTGAGCTTTTTATGGTTATCTTGTTCTTTCTTTTGATATTTATTTTTTGCGTAAAATGTATGTAAATGGTATATGCAAGATTTTGTTCTAAATTTTGGTAAAGTAAACCTGTGAAGAGAAATTAATTTGTTACAATTTTAAAATAATTTAAGTGTATTTCCGAAATTTTTACCAGTCAATATTTTGCACTTGAAGAAATGAAAAGAAATGTTTAATTTAGCAAAAATTGTGGAAAAAATCGAAATTTTGCTTTTCATCCAATAAAAGCAATAATAATTTGGCTATGATGTGTCTTGCAGTTGTTAATTCTGGAATTGATTTTGAGGCTTCTTTCATTCCTCGGGGTCGAGTCTAACCTCAAAACCAAGTTTTACCCGTATGATCAGAGGAAAATCCTCCACGGTTTTAAACACAGTAAGTTATTTTATCCCAAGAATTTTAGATTTATTTCGATATCTTTTGAAAATTATGCTGGGATTTAAAAGATTATCACTGTGATATTTTATATACAATTTTAACAAAATAATATCATAAGATTTGTTTGGGGGAGCAAAATTTTGTTGAAACAATTTTTCAAGGTTAATTTTATAAAAGGTTTTTTTAATATTCTTCTTTTATTTGCTAAATTGGATCTTTATTGAATCACGGTTTTACACAAAAAGAAAGATGTATCATGGTTTTTGGTAATAAGAAGGCTTCAATTATTGGTTGGTTAGGTATGTAACCATTTATGTGTTGATTGTAGTAGATTTGCTCGACACTGCATTATCACATTTAAGACAATAAAAACTTTACAAATTAATTGAATAAAATTTCCTACTATAAGAGATTTTCTTCCATATTAATAATTTTTAATTAAATAATTATTATCCAGAAATCAGTTTTGCATGGATTTGATTGTTTGTCATTTGACCAATACTTTGTAAGTTAATGTATAGACGAGTTATGTTTATAAACATCAATGTTGCGAGAGCAATTTTTTTCTTTAAGGTGGCCATGCGGATTTTATGTAGATGTTACAAAGTTATGCATATAGAGGAAATACATGTAAAGTAAAATAAATTGTGTATCTTATACATACGTATGTATCTTTTACATATTAAGTATATAAAGAAAGTCTTAAGGTCATTGAAAATAGAATAATAATAAGAAAAATGTTTAGAAAATATTTTTATATACATATAAAAAAATGTGGGTGAATCATAAACGTTCATTACAAAACCAGAGAATATTGACTCTTGAAGTAACAATATTAACTGGAAAGGAACGTTACAATTTTATATCTTTCGCATGAAATGTGCCAATTATTTTTCCTTCCATATCCTCCAATTTATAATAATGGTTCTAAAGTTTTTCACTGGTCTTGGCCTTAACAAATAATGGTGCAAACTTAGCATTAAAGCGTTTTTCGTCATTGCTTTGCACGAAGTTTCGTCGAAAAACTTCTTGGCCAACTTCAAATATTTGTTGTCTAGTCCGTAAGTTATAATAATGACGATTTTGTTCAAAAAACTTTTTCATATTTTTCTGTAACTCCTTTCGAATTACTGATAGATTGTCATCATGAGACAATTTATAATTTGGTTCGTCCAAAAGTTTGACTTTTTTTAACAGGTCATAGGAGGCTGCATGAGTAATCATGTCGAAGCCAAACAAAGCATGATATGGGGAGGTGTTAATTGCTTGATGATGGCATTTCTAAGCGCACAACTGATAGCATCAAGATTCTCGTCCCATTTCGTATGGTCGTTTTTAAGAAAAGATCGAATGCCTGTGTGTCGAAGTCCGGTTAGGCCGCGTTGAAGACGATTTGATCGATCTCCATGACGATCTTATCGACTTCGACGACGGCCTTACCGACCTTGACTGAAGGTCTCCAAACTTTCATGGGTTTTCAGATGCTTCTGAAAAAGCATACTCTGCATGTCTGTATGCACGAGTAACACCCATAAACGGACCTAATTCCGTAACCCTACTCTTTGCTAAGACGAGAGTTGCGCCAATCAAAGTAATCTCGTTACCAAAACTTGAACTTTGTGGTGCAGTGTTGTTGGCAAATATGACACATAATTTACTCACCCAACTCAACCTACCCTTACATCAGACGTATTTCTGGACCGACTCATCTATAGTTTTGGCCTGGCTTAGTAAACACCCCAACTCATGGAACACATTTGTAGCAAACCGAGTTTCTACAATAATCCAGACTGTCGGTGTTGAAAATTGGAATCATGTTGCTTCGCACGATAATCCTGCCGATGTTGCTAGCCGAGGATGTAATGCTGATGAGTTAAAAGATGACACTTTATGGTGGAATGGACCATCGTGGTTGAAAGAAGTCGCGTCGAAGTGGCCAACAACAAATAAACACTTCATTACTCAAGCTGAAGCTAAAGTTAGTCAGTCGTTTACTACGACCGTTAATACCCACCCTTCCTTGGTTAATACGAATACAGAAAACCCAGATATATTATCAAGATTTTCGAAATTGTCAAAAGCTCTAAGAGTAATGACATATGTCTATCGATTTTGTGATCGCGCATCGTATAGACGGAACAATACTATTCGAAATGATAGAATTATTCTTGATCAAAATAACCCAAAACTAGTCAAAGAAAGATTACGTTTATTAACTACCCACCCAAGTATTGAACTGGATGCGTCAGAGATCAAATCTACCCGTGATAGACTAATTATTCTTTGTCAGACTGAATATTTTAGAAACGAATATAACTGTCTGAAGAAAAGAAACCCTATACCCAATAAAAGTAACCTGCTCACCCTAACGCCATTTTTAGATTCCGCAAATATAATGCGGGCAAATGGTCGACTAGCAAATTCCAACGGTTTGTCATATTCTGAAAGGCATCCGGTTTTATTACCCTACGGCAGTTCATTTGCTAAATTATTAACCCAACACGTGCACCTGATAACACTTCACGGAGGAAATCAACTTATGTTGAGAGTAATACGTTCAGGATACTGGATCCCAAAACTGAAGAATCTGATTAGCGCGGTAATTAACAAATGCTCACCGTGTACTAGATACAAGAATAGACAAACTACCCAATTTATGGCAGCATTACCACCCGAACGTACCCAAATAAATAAACCATTCACAAATGTTGGAGTTGATTTTGCAGGACCATTCGACATTAAAATATATAATGGCAGAGCATGTAGAATAACAAAAGGTTACGTATGCGTTTTTGTTTGCTTTGCAACAAAAGCTATTCACTTGGAGCCAACATCTGATTTGTCTACCCAAGCCTTTATGGCAGCCTTTGCTCGATTTTTTTCGAGGCGGGGATGCCCTGTCGCTATTTACTCTGACAATGGGACAAATTTCATTGGAGCTAGCAAGCTATTGAAGAAAGAGCGACAAGAATTCATCAAGCAATTGAAAGGTTCCATTACATCCACTAGCAGTTTTCAAAATTTGACGTGGCATTTCATACCCCCAGGAGCACCACACATGGGTGGTTTATGGGAAGCGGGAGTGAAAAGCTTTAAGGCTCATCTAAAGAAAATGAATACCCTGAAGTACACTTTTGAAGAGCTAGCTACACTCCTCGCGAGAATAGAAGGATGCCTGAATTCAAGACCCTTAAGCCCGTCAAGCGAGAACCCACAGGATCTTAACCCTTTAACTCCAGGACACTTTTTAATTGGATCACCCATTTTAACCCCAGCAGAACCCGAAAGCAGTGATAATATAACCCTGGCAAACAGATGGCAAAAATTAAAGATACAACATCATAACTTTTGTAAAAGATGGAAAGATGAATATCTTAAAGAGCTCCATAAAAGATATAAGTGGAAAAACCCTACCCGAGAAGTTGAAATAGGTGATATTGTAGTAATTAGACAAGACAATTTAGCACCCAATGAATGGTTACTTGGACGTGTGACTAAAACATACCCTGGTTCTGATGGTAGAAGTAGAGTAGTTGATTTACAAACTTCAACTGGAACTCTAACACGACCAATCACTAAAATTGTTGTTTTACCCGCTAATTAGTCTAATACTCTACTCTAATACTATTTACTCAAACCCTAACCCAAAATAACAATATCATCACTAACTAGCTCAACTAACCACCCTAACTAACCCAAATTTATTATGAATCGTTTAACCCTTCACCCTAACCCACTAACACATTCATTACACTTCATTCATTCACACATAATTTCTTTTATACAGAATATGGCACCCAACAACAACAACAATCGTAAAGGACGTTCCAACCGTTCCAGCCGCAATGGATCTCGGCCCAAACCCAACCGCAAAAATGATAAACGTCAACCAAAACGCCATTTTGGTTGAGGTATTTGTCAAGCCGATCACAGCTTGACAAATTGTCGAAAGTTCCAAAAGATGAACTTGGCGGAGAAGTACAAAACCGCAGTTAAATTGCACTACTGCGTCAATTGTTTGGCGAGGAACCATCTCATTGGCGGTTGCATGAGTAAGGCTCGTTGCCAACAATGTGGTGGTAAACACCACTCCACCCTGCATGGTCCAAATAGGATTTTAAAGAATTTAACCCAGGACCAATCCCCTCCACCAACTCCGGCACCAAGAACTCCACCCACACCAGCTCCAAGACGATCATTAGACATCGTGAAAGTTACAACACCGGTAACAACGTCGATGATGAAAACGTTTGTTCCTACAGCAGTTGTGCAGGTAGGAAGTCTGCGGGCAAGGGCAATACTAAATCCTTGCTTGACTAAGTCTAGAATAGCAGCCGTCTTTGTTAGTGAAAGTTCCCTAGCTCCCTTCAAAATAGACAAAGAGGTGTTTGTGAAGGTGCTAATTGCACCAAATTATTCCTCAAGCCTCCGATACGAGGTTTGCATGGAGGTGGTTAAGGATCTGCCAAAAACCCCATATCCAAGCCCCATGGACGAAACAATTAAAAGTAAATTGTGTCGCATATCGCTGGCTGACCCGGAGTTTTACTCCAACAACCCAGTCTCCATGGAAATTGGTGGAGACCTTTACACAAGCATCCTACAACCAAATGTGATTCACATTGACGGGGGATCACTTATAGCCCAGGATTCCACCCTTGGTTGGCTGGACATGGGATCATCTACCCAATAAACACCCACACAATAAAGTATTTTACATACATAATTTACCCTATTACCCTACACCTTTTTTATTGAATAAATAAAAATAATTGTCTTTTTTTCTTCACAGGTTGCAGGCCCGGGAGGATGTTCACATCAGTGAACAATTGAACGTTACCATCCCTGAAGTCCAATAGCACCCACACCAAACTGCAGCCAACTTCATTTTTATACGAACGTCAGCTGCAGTTTTTGCCTTTTTACTTACTTCTAATCAACCTGGCTTACTACCAACAAGTGTGTGCGCTACAGCGAACAAAACAACAAACCCTACAACAGCAAATCAAATTTTAAAGTTAAACAAATAAATAATAAACTTAAATTATTAAAACTAAAACTAGTGGTAAAACTTAAACCAAGTATTAAAACCCTAAACCTATGCAAAAGTAAAATACTAAAACATAAATACTAATTAAAAACAAATTTATCACAGTGATAGTACTTACCCTAAAACAAATAAATAAATAAATAAACAAATCTTAAAACCTAAAACTAATATAAAATACTTACCCTAAAATAAATAGATAAATACGTAAATCTAACTTACCCTAAGAATAAATATCGAACAGAATTTATAACCTAAAAAGTGTATTATATACTTACCCTATATACTTACTTACGTTATATACATATATTGAAGTTTAATAAACACATAAGTATTATAACGTTTTATGAAAATATCCCAAGCCTTTCTTATTTACCCTTCCTCCTAATTCCCTCGTAAGTACCCATCTACCCATCTCCCTCTAACCCCTAAAAAACAGTATCTACAAAAGTATAGTAAGAGTGATTGTGAACAGATTTTTGTAGCAAGTCATAAGTTTATGTTCACAAAACAATCAAAACAAACAATGTCAAAAAAAAAAATAAAAAAACTAAATAAACGAGCAAAAAAAAAAAAAACAAATTAATTTCTTTTTATTTAAAATTCTATTATTTTATTATTCCACATTTTAAACTAAAAAATTAACAGTTTTATTTTTTTTTTTTTTTTGGGTTTTAATTAGGATGGCGGTGCATCAAGCACTCATATGCCAGGTTATCACACGTTTGTCCAGAGAAAACCCACCAACCGACCTATACCTCCATATAAGAAGTTGGAGCATCCGGACTTGATTTCATCAAAAGTATTAAGGGTCTCCACCAGAAAAAAGCTCCAGAGTTTTAATGCTCTCCACCAGTATATATTTGAGTTTAAATGGTCTCCACCAGGTTATATTGTGAGTATTTTATTGTCTCCACCAGTT
Source organism: Lucilia cuprina (assembly GCF_022045245.1). NCBI lineage: Eukaryota > Metazoa > Arthropoda > Insecta > Diptera > Calliphoridae > Lucilia > Lucilia cuprina. The sequence continues at coordinate 25,491,111 of NC_060953.1, forward strand.
AAAAACGTTTGAGTATTCTATGGTCTCCACCAATAAAACATAACCTCACTTGAGGTAATACGCGAGACGCAAAACTGTCGAAAGCCAGGCAACAAACACAAGCCTGAACGCGTTTAAGAAATAATCGCGATGACGCGAGAGTTGTTCCCCAACTCAGACCTGAATTACGACTGATAAACAGTTTTTAATAAAATTTTATTTAATAAAATTTTATTTTTGTTTTGGTAAACAGCTGTTTGTTTGTAATTTATGTGTTACCACATTATCGCTTTTTGTGCCAAAATCGAATTAATTTTTTTGTTTATATGCTGAAATAAACAGTTGACAACACTGATTTTTCTTAAGACATTCGAAAAACATATGAAAAATTGTCGTAAGAGTTGTATAGAACTTTTGCATAGAAAATACCAACAACATTGTTATGACTATTGTAGAAGCTGATAACATAAAACGCTATAACATCGATTGTGAATTGAACAATTTTGTAACATTGAAAAGCTCAAAAAGACTGTAATTGTAATGAAATAATAAATGTTTAATGTCATATTCTATATCCTACAACATTTTTTTATAAATGTTTCATCTCATAGTAATAGAATTCCGTTTTACGTTCAGATAACCAATAAATAACATGAAACCATTTGGTCCCCAAAAAACATATTTCAAACGACAAAGTTTGACACATTTTATCCAATTGTATTTATAGCTTTTAAACTGACATTTTTATCGGTGTTGTCATAAATTTCAATAGTTAGTTTTTTAAACTATAAAAATGGATTGGTCTCATGAAATCAAAAGTAATCGGTTTTATGTCCGATTTAAAATATAATGCTTTATTGAATAAAAAACTATAACATAACGAATTTTTTTTTTCAAAATTGTAAAATAGGCTAAAAAATTAAAAAAATAAAAAAAATATATTTTTTCTAAATAAAGTTTTGAAAAGAAAGTTAATAATGTATAAAAACGAAAAAAAAAAACGAAAACATGAAAATATGCACTAAAAGAGTAAAATATGCTCTAAAAACTCGAAAATATGCCTTAAATATGCTAAAAAGTCAAATCATGCAAAATTATGCTCTTATGGGTAAAATATGCAAAAATATGCTCTAACAAATCGATGCCAAAATTCTCAAATTGGTCTGAAACGTGTAAATATCTTATCCATGAGTCCATACGACGCACCACAAAAAACATGCATTTGCATATTTTGGTTTCCCTGGTTATGACTATTGTAGAAGCTGATAACATACAACGCTATAACATCGATTGTGAATTGAACAATTTTGTATTTTATTCATAGTACCCATTAAAAGTTCGCTCGTTATAATCTAAATGTTCAGATGAATGTAAAAATTCTTCAAGTGAAATTTAATGATTCTATCTCTAACAGTTTCTCAAATATACGAATTTTTTCTATTTTATTCATATGGGCGCTGCAAACCCCTCAGATGAAAGGTTGCTCTTAATATTAAAGTTCTTCGTGCATTTTAAGAATTTAATTGTATAAGATTATAACTGTAATAGTTTCCAATATAAACGAATTTTTGTATATATTTATATTGAAGTTGCCACGTCCCCTAACGCCACACATTTTATCCTAAATAATCATATTGACACTAAAGTGGCTCCGACAAAATTTTAGGACTCTAACTGTTACATTATCTCAAGAAAAACGAACTTTTGTATTAAATTAATATGGGAGGTGCCGCTCCCCTCATGGGAGTCCGCCAATTTATTACCTAAAATGTTTACATGGATGTCGAAGTTATTCGTGAATAATTTAAGATTCTAACTGTAATTGTTTCCAAGATAAACGAAGTTTTGTATTTAATTTATTTCCCTCCCCTCATGGGTAGTCCGCCAATTTATTACCATGTTTACATGGATGTTGAAGTTACTTTTTATCTCATATAATCATATTGACACTAAGTGCCTCCGACAAAATTTGAGGAGGCACTTTTATATTTTCTTAAAGTGGTCGTGGCTTCTCGCCCACTTAAAATTCAAAATAAAAAGTAACCTATTACCTATTCCGGACATACAGGAAATACACTGTGAAAATTTCAAGCAAATCTGTTCAACCTTTTAGTAGTCTATAGCGTTCAAAATATAAACATACAAACAAACACAGTTTCATTTGTATACCTTTCACCTTCGTGAGAAGGGTATATATAAGTTTGTCATTCCGTTTGTAATTGCTATAATGTAATTTTCCGACCCTATAAAGTATATATATTCTGGATCCTTATAGATAGCGGTGTCGATTGTCTGTCTGTCCGTCTGTCCGTCTGTCTGTTGAAATCAGTTTTTAGAGGTCCCCAGATATCGGCGAGATCCGAATCTTCAATAATTCAGTTAGACATGCTTTCGAAAAATATCGCTATTTAAAATCAGCAAAATCGGTCTATAAATAACGGAGATATGAACAAAAATCCGAGACAACCTCTGAAAATTTCATCAAAAAAGCCACATTTTTCATGCTTTGTTAAAAAAGCAACAACAACACTGTGAATTTGATAAAGATGTACATGTACGTGTGGAGATGTATTTTGTTTTATTCATATATATATATATAATATTATATATATATATATATATATATATATATATATATATATTATATTATATTATATATATATATATATATATATAATATTATATATATATTATATATATACAGCTGAATAAAACAAAATACATCTCCACACGTACATAGAGATAGAGATAGAATTAGATAGATTAGAGATAGAATCATTAAATTTCACTTGAAGAATTTTTACATTCACCTGAACATTTAGATTATAACGAGCGAACTTTTAATGGGTACTATGAATAAAATACAAAATTGTTCAATTCACAATCGATGTTATAGCGTTGTATGTTATCAGCTTCTACAATAGTCATAACCAGGGAAACCAAAATATGCAAATGCATGTTTTTTGTGGTGCGTCGTATGGACTCATGGATAAGATATTTACACGTTTCAGACCAATTTGAGAATTTTGGCATCGATTTGTTAGAGCATATTTTTGCATATTTTACCCATAAGAGCATAATTTTGCATGATTTGACTTTTTAGCATATTTAAGGCATATTTTCGAGTTTTTAGAGCATATTTTACTCTTTTAGTTCATATTTTCATGTTTTCCTTTTTTTTTCGTTTTTATACATTATTAATTTTCTTTTCAAAACTTTATTTAGAAAAAATATATATTTTTTATTTTTTTTTTTTAATTATTTAGCCTATTTTACAATTTTGAAAAAAAAAATTCGTTATGTTATAGTTTTTTATTCAATAAAGCATTATATTTTAAATCGGACATAAAACCGATTACTTTTGATTTCATGAGACCAATCCATTTTTATAGTTTAAAAAACTAACTATTGAAATTTATGACAACACCGATTAAAATGTCAGTTTAAAAGCTATAAATACAATTGGATAAAATGTGTCAAACTTTGTCGTTTGAAATATGTTTTTTGGGGACCAAATGGTTTCATGTTATTTATTGGTTATCTGAACGTAAAACGGAATTCTATTACTATGAGATGAAACATTTATAAAAAAAATGTTGTAGGATATAGAATATGACATTAAACATTTATTATTTCATTACAATTACAGTCTTTTTGAGCTTTTCAATGTTAAAAAACAATAAAAAATTTTATTTTTGGAGCAAATATTTTAAATTTTAAGAGCATATTTTGACTTTTTTACGGCATATTTAAAGTGCTTAAAACACTTTTTTTAGAGCATATTTTCGGTTTCCCTGGTCATAACAATGTTGTTGGTATTTTCTATGCAAGTTCTATACAACTCTTACGACAATTTTTCATATGTTTTTCGAATGTCTTAAGAAAAATCAGTGTTGTCAATTGTTTATTTCAGCATATAAACAAAAAAATTAATTCGATTTTGGCACAAAAAGCGATAATGTGGGTAACACATAAATTAAAACGAACAGCTGTTTACCAAAACAAAAATAAAATTTTATTAAATAAAATTTTATTAAAAACTGTTTATTAGTCGTAATTCAGGTCTGAGTTGGGGAACAACTCTCGCGTCATCGCGATTATTTCTTAAACGCGTTCAGGCTTGTGTTTGTTGCCTGGCTTTCGACAGTTTTGCGTCTCGCGTATTACCTCAAGTGAGGTTATGTTTTATTGGTGGAGACCATAGAATACTCAAACGTTTTTAACTGGTGGAGACAATAAAAATACTCACGATATAACCTGGTGGAGACCATTTAAACTCAAATATATACTGGTGAAGACCATTTAAAACTCTGGAGCTTTTTTTCTGGTGGAGACCATTAATACTTTTGATGAAATCAAGTCCGGATGCTCCAACTTCTTATATGGAGGTATAGGTCGGTTGGTGGGGTTTTCTCTGGACAAACGTGTGATAACCTGGCAATATGAGTGCTTGATGCACGCCATCCTAATTAAAACCCAAAAAAAAAAAATAAAACTGTTAATTTTTTAGTTTAAAATGTGGAATAATAAAATAATAGAATTTTAAATAAAAAGAAATTAATTTGTTTCTTTTTTTGCTCGTTTAATTAGTTTTTTTATTTTTTTTTTTTTGACATTGTTTGTTTTGATTGTTTTGTGAACATAAACTTATGACTTGCTACAAAAATCTGTTCACAATCACTCTTACTATACTTTTGTAGATACTGTTTTTTTAGGGGTTAGAGGGAGATGGGTAGATGGGTACTTAGCGGGAATTAGGAGGAAGGGTAAATAAGAAAGGCTTGGGATATTTTCATAAAACGTTATAATACTTATGTGTTTATTAAACTTCAATATATGTATATAACGTAAGTATATAGGGTAAGTATATAATACACTTTTTAGGTTATAAATTTTGTTCGATATTTATTCTTAGGGTAAGTTAGATTTACGTATTTATCTATTTATTTTAGGGTAAGTAATTTATATTAGTTTTAGGTTTTAGATTTGTTTATTTATTTATTTATTTATTTATTTATTTGTTTTAGGGTAAGTACTATCACTGTGATAAATTTGTTTTTAATTAGTATTTATGTTTTAGTATTTTACTTTTGCATAGGTTTAGGGTTTTAATACTTGGTTTAAGTTTTACCACTAGTTTTTAGTTTTAATAATTTAAGTTTATTATTTATTTGTTTAACTTTAAAATTTGATTTGCTGTTGTAGGGTTTGTTGTTTTGTTTGTTTGTTCGCTGTAGCGCACACACTTGTTGGTAGTAAGCCAGGTTGATTAGAAGTAAGTAAAAAGGCAAAAACTGCAGCTGACGTTCGTATAAAAATGAAGTTGGCTGCAGTTTGGTGTGGGTGCTATTGGACTTCAGGGATGGTAACGTTCAATTGTTCACTGATGTGAACATCCTCCCGGGCCTGGCAACCTGTGAAGAAAAAAAGACAATTATTTTTATTTATTCAATAAAAAAGGGTGTAGGGTAATAGGGTAAATTATGTATGTAAAATACTTCATTGTGTGGGTGTTTATTGGGTAGATGATCCCATGACCAGCCAACCAAGGGTGGAATCCTGGGCTATAAGTGATCCCCCGTCAATGTGAATCACATTTGGTTGTAGGATGCTTGTGTAAAGGTCTCCACCAATTTCCATGGAGACTGGGTTGTTGGAGTAAAACTCCGGGTCAGCCAGCGATATGCGACACAATTTACTTTTAATTGTTTCGTCCATGGGGCTTGGATATGGGGTTTTTGGCAGATCCTTAACCACCTCCATGCAAACCTCGTATCGGAGGCTTGAGGAATAATTTGGTGCAATTAGCACCTTCACAAACACCTCTTTGTCTATTTTGAAGGGAGCTAGGGAACTTTCACTAACAAAGACGGCTGCTATTCTAGACTTAGTCAAGCTAGGATTTAGTATTGCCCTTGCCCGCCGACTTCCTACCTGCACAACTGCTGTAGGAACAAACGTTTTCATCATCGACGTTGTTACCGGTGTTGTAACTTTCACGATGTCTAATGATCGTCTTGGAGCTGGTGTGGGTGGAGTTCTTGGTGCCGGAGTTGGTGGAGGGGATTGGTCCTGGGTTAAATTCTTTAAAATCCTATTTGGACCATGCAGGGTGGAGTGGTGTTTACCACCACATTGTTGGCAACGAGCCTTACTCATGCAACCGCCAATGAGATGGTTCCTCGCCAAACAATTGACGCAGTAGCGCAATTTAACTGCGGTTTTGTACTTCTCCGCCAAGTTCATCTTTTGGAACTTTCGACAATTTGTCAAGCTGTGATCGGCTTGACAAATACCTCAACAAAAAATGGCGTTTTGGTTGACGTTTATCATTTTTGCGGTTGGGTTTGGGCCGAGATCCATTGCGGCTGGAACGGTTGGAACGTCCTTTACGATTGTTGTTGTTGTTGGGTGCCATATTCTGTATAAAAGAAATTATGTGTGAATGAATGAAGTGTAATGAATGTGTTAGTGGGTTAGGGTGAAGGGTTAAACGATTCATAATAAATTTGGGTTATTAGGGGTGGTTAGTTGAGCTAGTTAGTGATGATATTGTTATTTTGGGTTAGGTTTGAGTAAAAGTATTAGACTAATTAGCGGGTAAAACAACAATTTTAGTGATTGGTCGTGTTAGAGTTCCAGTTGAAGTTTGTAAATCAACTACTCTACTTCTACCATCAGAACCAGGGTATGTTTTAGTCACACGTCCAAGTAACCATTCATTGGGTGCTAAATTGTCTTGTCTAATTACTACAATATCACCTATTTCAACTTCTCGGGTAGGGTTTTTCCACTTATATCTTTTATGGAGCTCTTTAAGATATTCATCTTTCCATCTTTTACAAAAGTTTTGATGTTGTATCTTTAATTTTTGCCATCTGTTAGCCAGGGTTATATTATCACTGCTTGTGTCGGGTTCTGCAGGGGTAAGTATGGGTGAGCCAATTAAAAAGTGTCCAGGGGTTAACGGGTTAAGATCCTGAGGGTTTTCACTTGACGGGCTTAAGGGTCTCGAGTTTAGGCATCCTTCTATTCTGGCAAGGAGTGTAGCTAGCTCTTCAAATGTATATTTTTAGGGTATTTATTTCTTTAAATGAGCTTTAAAGCTTTTAACTCCTGCCTCCATAAACCGCCCATGTGTGGTGCACCTGGGGTATAAAATGCCACGTCAAATTCTGAAAACTGCTAGTGGACGTAACAGATCCTTTTAGCTGTTTAATAAATTCCTGTCGCTCCTTTTTCAATAACTTGCTAGCACCTATGAAATTTGTTCCATTGTCAGAGTAAATGGCGACAGGGCATCCCGCCTCGAAAAAATCGAGCGAAGGCTGCCATAAAGGCTTGGGTAGACAAATCAGATGTTGGCTCCAAGTGGATGGCCTTTGTTGCAAAGCAAACAAAAACACAAACGTAACCTTTCGTTGTTTTACAAGTTCTGCCACTTTATGCTTTGACGTCAAATGGTCCTGCAAAATCAACGTCAACATTTATAAAAGCTTTATCTATTTGGGTTCTTTCTGGTGGCAACGCCGCCATAAATTGGGTTGTCTGTCTATTCCTATATCTTATGCAGGGAGAGCATTTGTTAATAACACTACTAATCAGATTCTTAAGTTTGGGAATCCAATATCCTGATCGGATTATTCTCAACATAAGTTGTACTAGTAATTTAACAAATGCACTTTTATAGAGTACTAATATAGGATGTCTTTCGGAATATGACAAACTGTTTGAATTTGCTAGTCTACCATTTGCACGCATTATCTTTGCAGAATCTAAAAATGGCATTAGGGTAAGCAGGTCACTTTTGTTGGGTACAGGGTATTTTCTCTTCAAACAGTTATATTCGTTGTTGAAATATTCTGTCTGACAAAGAATAATAGGTCTATCACGGGTAGATTTGATCTCTGACGCATCAAGTTCAATACTTGGGTGGGTAGTTAATAAACGTAGTCTATCATTGACTAGTTTTGGGTTATTTCGATCAAGAATAACTCTATCTATCATTTCGAATTGTATTTCTTCGGGTATATGATGCGCGATCACAAAATCGATAGACATATGTCATTACTCTTAGAGCTTTTGACAATTTCGAAAATCTTGATAATATAAGTATCCGGGTTTTCAGTATTCTTATCTAAGGTAGGGTGGGTATTAACTGTCGTAGCAAACGACTGACTAACTTTAGCTTCAGCTTGAGTAATGAAGTTTATTTGTTGTCGGCCACTTCGACGCGACTTCTTTCAACTACGATGGTCCATTCCACCACAAAGTGTCATCTTTTAACTCATCAGCATTACATCCTCGGCTAGCAACATCGGCAGGATTATCGTGCGAAGCAACATGATTCCAATTTTCAACACCGACAGTCTGGTTATTGTAGAAACTCGGTTTGCTACAAATGTGTTCCACGAGTTAGGGTGTTTACTAAGCCAGGCCAAAACTATAGATGAGTCGGTCCAGAAATACGTCTGATGTAAGGGTAGGTTGAGTTGGGTGAGTAAATTTTGTGTCACATTTGCCAACAACACTGCACCGCAAAGTTCAAGTTTTGGTAACGAGATTACTTTGATTGGCGCAACTCTCGTCTTAGCAAAGAGTAGGGTTACGGAATTAGGTCCGTCTATGGGTGTTACTCGTGCATACAGGCATGCAGAGTATGCTTTTTCAGAAGCATCTGAAAAACCATGAAACTCAATTTTTGCTGAAGGTGAAAAGATAATCCATCTTGGAATACGAATTCTATTAATATTATCGTAGAACTGCAAAAACTTTTGCCATTTTATAAGGGTGAGTGGGTTAAGACATTCATCTCAAGCTGTATTATATTGCCAAATTTGCTGCTTAATAATCTTGGCAGATATAACAATTGTCGCTAACCAACCTACTGGGTCAAAAAGACGAGCAATATCTGATAACACAGTTCGCTTTGTGTATGCTGATTTTCTTTCAATTAAGGGTACATTAAAGAAAAACGTATATTCTTTAGCATTCCATCGGATTCCTTATGTTTTGGCATTATTCGATTCTGGAAGGTTGAGTAAATCCACATCAAGTAGCTGATCTTCGGGTAAATCTTTCAACAATTCCCTCGTATTTGAGATCCATTTTCCTAAAGGAAAGCCAGCAGAGTCAAGCGCCGCGATCAGTTGGGTTTGGCCTTCTTTAGCTTCTTCAATGGTGTGACCTCCGGCTAATACATCGTTACATATTATTTCGCAGTGTTTGCGAAGCAGTGTTTGTCTTTGACTAATTCGTGTAGTGTTCTAATAGCCAAGTATGGCGCACAGTTAACACCAAATGTAACTGTTTGCAGTTCATAATCTTGAATGGGTTCGTTGACGCTTTCACGGAATAATATTCGTTGGAAGGGTGTATGGATAGGGTTTAGCATAATTTGCCGGTACATTTTTGTAATGTCGGCATTATAAACTATATTATAAAAGCGTCATTTCAAGATAAGACAACTAAATCTTGTTGTAGGGTAGGACCAGTGTATAGGGTATCATTAAGGCTGTTGCCGTTCGAGGGTTTGCTCGATGCATTAAAAACAACTCGAACTTTTGTCGTAATATGATCAAGTTTAACAACAGCATGATGATGGGTAAATAATAATGGGTATTTGAAGGTGTGTTTGGGTTATATTTTATATGTTTCATATGACCTAATTCGATATACTCTTGTAGCACGTTATCATATTCCATTTTAAGCTCTGGCTTTTTCATTAAACTTTTCTCGTTTCGTAGGAATTGAGCCATAGCAACGTGTCTAGAGTTTCCTAACTCAACAGGAGGGTATATAAATGGAAGGTTAACTTGATAACGGCCATTCTGTAATCGACGGGTAGTGGTCATGAAAGTTTCTTCACATAAAGAACTTTATCAAGCGTGACTGAACTGAAGTATGAAACTAAGGGTTGAGTATTGTTTGTTTTCTGAATGGGTCCGGTTAAAATCTAGCCAAACTCAGTTTCCTGCGCTATTAGGGTATTGAGAAGATCTTTCCGTACTCCAGATTTCAATATTTGAGGGTAAAAATCGCTGCCAATTATAAAGTCTATAGGTTTGCTTTCATAGAATTTTTGGTCAGCTAATTGAATATCTTGCAAGTCTTTTATTAGGGTTGGGTTTAAACTTTGGGTGGGTAAATTTTTTGTAAGTGTTTTCACTACAATTGCTTGGATATTCAATTTGAAATTATTATGGGTATTCGAGCGTAGAGAAACTTGACACAGTTTAGTTGATCTTGCAGAAACTATCTCATTTGATCCAGAAATTTCTGAAACTATGGGTGTAGTGGGTAAATGTAACTTTCTTCTTAGTTTATCTTTTATAAATGAGAAATCTGAAGCTGGGTCAATAAGCGATCTAGCTGGAAACAATTCACCTTGGACTTCTACATGCAGAACTGCTGTTCCTAATAACTTCGTTCTGTCATCTATGGGTGTGGGTTTGCTTGATTGGGTGGGGGTTGAGAAAGACTGAACTGTATTTGACGATGAAGATGCCTGATTATCTTCATTATGTGGGTTTATCCTCAAATTTGGTCGGTGCAATAGACTATTATGTCGTCCACCGTAATATCTACATATGAATGTACTGCGACAAGCTTGTATGACATGATCGACGGCTAAACAATTGTAACATATTTCATGCTTCTTTACAAACTCAATTCTCTCGTTTATTCCAAGAGAATTGAATGACGAACATTCCCTCAAAGTATGGTTTTCGCTGCAAAGCTTGCAAATAGAACCATCATGTTTA
>NC_060953.1:25501952-25524317 GCF_022045245.1 Lucilia cuprina
ATAAAAGGGAAGTACTGCCGAATTTCTCTGGCCGACCCAGAATTTTATGCCAATTCACACGTAGCCATGGAAATAGGTGGTGATTTGTATATTACCGGTTTACAGCCAAACACGATCCATATTGATGGCGACTCACTGATAGCCCAGTATTTAACCCTGGGTTGGCTAGTTATGGGATCCCTTATCAATTAAAAATATAATAAAGTATTTTACTATATAATTACCCTTACTCTATTTAACCCAATATTGAACAAATGAAAATAATTGTTCTTTTTGTTCACAGGTTGCCAGGCCCAGGAGGAAGTTCATGTCAATGAACAAAACATTTCCATCCCTGCTGTCAAACAGCACCCACATCTTAACTGCAGCTTCATGAAAAAGTTAGCTGCCGCTTTAAATAAAGGCACTTTTAATCAACCTGTGTGAAGAACAAAAAGTGTGTGCGCTACAACGAACAAACAACAAACCCTACAACAGCAAATTAAATTTTAAAGTTTGTAAATAAATAAATTATAACTTAACCCTAAATAAAAGCCTAAAAACTAGTGATAATTAGCGATAAACCCTAAAACTAAAAATAAATACTAAATCTAGTGGAAATCTTAATTTTCTTAATTAATATCACAGTTAAACCAATTAAAATTTATATCTAAAACTTATATCTATTGTTAAAAGAAATAAAAGATTGTAAAAACCTTAAACCAATATTAAAACATTAAAACCCTAAAACCTTTAAAAATACTTACAACTAAAATAAAATCTGAATTTATAACCTAAAAGTACTTACCCTATATCTACCCTATATACTTACCTTGTATACTTACCCAAAAGTTCAATAAACACATATGAATTTATAACGTTTTTAAAAAGAAAAAAGAGTTTTATTTACTTATCCGTTACTTAAGACTAATCTATACCCTACCCTTTCTACAGTCAGGATTTCCCAGGTTTAAAAAGGCGGTAATTTGAGGTTCCGATATGGTTGACAGTTTTCATGCTATGACAGTCATTTATGCATCATTTTAAAGCATTATGATTGCACTTTAATTTGGTATATCATTTGTGGCATAATGTGTTCGTCTATAAAATGGTCAATTTGAAGAATCGGTAGAATTGTTGTTCTATGTTTAAAAACGCTGTGATTTGATGTTCCGATATGGCTGCAAATAACTTTGACAGTTTTCATGCCAGGACAATCGTTTATGCATCATTTTAAAGCATTACTGTTGCACTTTGTTTTGGTTTTGTAATAAAATCCTACAAAATAAAGATTTCTTTTCTATGTCTGTTTCACAAAGAGTCATTCTGTTAAAGGCTAAATATAAAAAGGACTATGGGAGCCATAAAATCGCTAGCTTCAGTCGGGTGGGGAGGTTCGCATCCTTCAATATTAAGTCTCAGGATACAGATATTATTTGTATATAGACTCCCTTGAAATTACTAACCTTACGTTAAAAAAATGGATCATAATAACTATATTCTCATAAAAAATACAAAAATCCCCGATATAGTTAAATGTGAGAAAGCAATACATAAAGGGTTGCGATAAATTTACCTTTATTATTAAAAGTCTTCAAGATGTTAGTAGAAAACTATGCTTCAGAACCCGCGCCTACCAATATCCTGACAGCATAAAACCTATTTTAGTCGGAATCCCATATTTAAACATATCCTAGCTTACTATACCATGATTGAAAACATAGAAAAGATTTAGCAATTCATGTTGAATTTATTAAACAAATTATTCATCCTATAAATAGTAAGAAATATTGAAAATTAATTATATAAAAGTTATAAAAAATACTATATAAACATTAGCAAATTTAATAAATTTAGTATACATAATAATCTATATTTAAATTTTCAACAATTATAGAAATTTTGCAAATAACAAAAATAACAACGATATTTAAAGACTATCGAACGATTCGGTCCCGTTTTTTAATTAACAATTTAACATAATTTGAACAATGTAATTAACATAATCAAAAGAGATCACAACTATAAGTATTGTAACGTAACATAATAAGTAAGCATAGTGTCTTTTTTAATTTTAAGCTTTAACGAATTTGATATATACGAGAGGTGTATTGTTAATTCTTATTATTGCTTACATTATACAATTGTTTTTAAGTTGTATTACTTCTCTTTATTATTATTATTATTTTTTTTTTTTTTTTGAATTTATGATTTTAATAATTTGTTGTTTTTGTTATTTGCATTTAGTTTTTTACTTTTCTTTCACTTTTGAATATGCAAGAGAATTTTGTTTTACATTTTAATTATTTCTTCTGGTACAACTCACCAATTTTATATATAGAGGCCTCTGGATCTTTATGTGTAAGATGTTGTACCAAATGATGTTTCTCTTTTAAAAATAATAATTTCTTGCATATATGTACATACGTTCTTATGATTAGATATTTTAGAATTTAAAAGATATAGGATTTATATTTAGATTATTAATACAAATTTAGGGGAAGTGCAATAGTAGTTTTTAGGAATTCATTATTTGATAGTTAACAATTAGGTTTATAAATACAACAGTAAGATACAAAATTCATTTACTATGAGTATTTAATAATTTTTAAGAAAAAATATTATATTTACATTATGATTTTGAAAAAAATTATAAAATTTGGAAAATTTTTAAAATGATTTAAATTTTTTTCTAATGTTCAAAATTCTAAATTATTTAAAAAAAATGATTTCATTTTGGAAATTGATCCAAATTTGACAATTTAAATAGTGATATTTAATTTCGATTAAAATTTAAAATATAATATGTTGAAAATTTATGAAAATGTTACAATTTACCGATTTTTTAATTTAATTTAGATAAATAGATAGAAATTAGTTTAAGCATTTGATGTTAACGTCTTTTTAAACATTTGACAATGTTACTTTCGAATAAATTGTTGTGTGTGATAAAACAAAACAGTTCATCGAGAAGCGGACAAGTTTTGACCTCCACTGTATAGTGTTTATGAAACCAAATTGAGCTTTTTATGGTTATCTTGTTCTTTCTTTTGATATTTATTTTTTTTTAAATTCTTTTTGCGTAAAATGTATGTAAATGGTATATGCAAGATTTTGTTCTAAACTTTATTCATTTATTTATGGACTGATAACTTGGTAAAGTAAACCTGTGAACAGAAATTAATTTCTTGCAATTTTAAAATAATTTAAGTGTATTTTCGAAATTCTTACCAGTCAATATTTTGCACTTGAAGAAATGAAAAAAAATGTTTAATTTAGCAAAAATTGTGGAAAAACTCGAAATTTTGCTTTTCATCCAATAAAAGGAATAATAATTTAGCTATGATGTGTCTTGCAATTGTTAATGCTGGAATTTTGAGGCTTCTTTCATTCCTCGGGGTCGAGTCTAACCTCAAAACCAAGTTTTACCCGTATGATCAGAGGAAAATCCTCCACGGTTTTAAACACAGTAAGTTATTTTATCCCAAGAATTTTAGATTTATTTCGATATCTTTTCAAAATTATGCTGGGATTTAAAAGATTATCACTGTGATATTTTATATACAATTTTAACAAAATTATATCATAACCTTATAAATTTGTAAGATTTCTTTGGGGGAGCAAAATTTTGTTGAAACAATTTTTAAGGTTAATTTTATAAAAGGTTTTTTTTTAATATTCTTCTTTTATTTGCTAAATTGGATTTTTATTGAATCACGGTTTTACACAAAAAGAAAGATGTATCATGGTTTTTGGTAATAAGAAGGCTTCAATTATTGGTTGGTTAGGTATGTAATCATTTATGTGTTGATTGTAGTAGATTTGCTCTACACTGCATTATCACATTTAAGACAATAAAAACTTTACAAATTAATTGAATAAAATTTCCTACTATAATAGATTTTCTTCCATATTAATAATTTTTAATTAATTAATTATTATCCAGAAATCAGTTTTGCATGGATTTGATTGTTTGTCATTTGACCAATACTTTGTAAGTTAATGTATAGACAAGTTAAATGTTTATAAACATCAATGTTGGGAGAGCAATTTTTTTCTTTAAGGTGGCCATGCGGATTTTATGTAGATGTTACAAAGTTATGCATATAGAGGAAATACATGTAAAGTAAAATAAATTATGTATCTTATACATACGTATGTATCTTTTACATATTAAGTATATAAAGAAAGTCTTAAGGTCATTGAAAATAGAATAATAATAAGAAAAATGTTTAGAAAATATTTTTATATACATATAAAAAAATGTGGGTGAATCATTAACGTTCATTACAAAACCAGAGAATATTGACTCTTGAAGTACCAATATTAACTGGAAAGAGAACGTTATAATTTTATATCTTTCGCATGAAATGTGCCAATTATTTTTCCTTCCATATCCTCCAATTTATAATAATGGTTTCCAAGTTTTTCACTGATCTTGGCCTTAACAAATAATGGTGCAAACTTAGCATTAAAGCGTTTTTCGTCATTGCTTTGCATGAAGTTTCGTCGAAAAACTTCTTGGCCAACTAGAAATATTTGTTGTCTAGTCCGTAAGTTATAATAATGACGATTTTGTTCAAAAACTTTTTAATATTTTTCTGTAACTCCTTTCGAATAACTTGTAGATTGTCATCATGAGACAATTTATAATTTGGTTCGTCCAAAAGTTTGACTTTTCTTAACAGGTCATAGGAGGCTGCATGAGTAATCATGTCGAAGCCAAACAAATCATGATATGGGGAGGTGTTAATTGCTTAATGATGGGAATTTCTAAGCGTACAACTGATAGCATCAAGATTCTCGTCCCATTTCGTATGGTCGTTTTTAAGAAAATATCGAATGGCTGCGATTATAGATCGATTAACTCGTTCTGATGCATTCGGTTGTGGCGAATAATATGCGGTAAAAATGTGAGTGATTCCGAGAAAAGTGAAAAAGGCACCTAACTCATTGGCTTTGAATTGGGAACCATTATCACTGACGATAAATTCTGGTACACCATACACACTAAATATTTGTTTTTCTAAAAAATCTTTGATGGCCTTTGATGTAAATTTTATAAGAGGACAAAGCCAATGAAATTTTGACATATGATCAAGAACGATTAATAAACCTATATTTCCAGATTTGCTTCTGGGATATGGACTCAAGAGATCAATATAAAATCTCTGGAATGGACGTTCTGAAACAACCTGGTTACCCATTGCTGGCTTTATAATAAAATTAGGAGCCTTGGTTTTTTTGCACGTTTCACAACTGGAAATATAGTCCATAAAGTCTTTGACCATTCCTGGCCAGAAAAAGTCCTTCTAAGCAAGTCCAAAGTCTTTTCAATGCCTCCATGCGCAGTCGTGGGTGTGTTATGGTGACTTTTAATCATATCCGTTCTTAAATTCATAGGAATCCAGAGCTTCCAAGCATTCTGTTCATTTTCCTCCACTCCATCATAGTGTCTGGTACGAATGTAATTGAAATCATCAACTATTTTGATGTCTGGGTATTTGTTTTCATTTTCCCTAACTTTCGCTATTAAATTCGTATAATTCGGTTCCTTAAAACAATGTGAAGACATATCAATAAGAGGCAAATTATTTTCCAATGAGGATATTTCGTTGCAATGAATTCTAGAAAGGGCATCGGGAACTATGTTCTCTTTGCCTTTTCGATGGCTTATCGTGAACATGTAGGATTGTAATTTAAGAGCCCAACGCGCCAATCTACCACTCAGATTGGGCTGTCGCATAAGCCAAACAAGACTGGCGTGGTCAGTCACCACCTCGAATTCTTGTAACTCTAAGTAGCAACGGAAACGTTGAATAGCTTCATTGACAGCTAAGCACTCACGCTCCGTTACACTATAGTTACGTTGAGCCGAGTTAAGCTTTTTGCTCTTGAAAGCTATTGGCTTTTCATTGCCTTCACTGTCCAATTGGATCAACACCGCACCAATGCCATAGTCACTGGCATTACAGTTTAAAAAGAACTTTTTACTAAAGACCGGGTTCGTGAGGACAGGTGCAGACGTAAGTAAAGATTTGATTTTTTCAAATGCACTGTTGGCTTCTGGGGTCCAAACAAATTTTCTTTTTGTAGATATGGTTTCAGATATGGGAAAGTTTGAGAAGTTCTCTATGAACCTGCGGTACCAGCCCGCAAGGCCCAAAAATCCCCTAACCTGTCTTAGGTTTTTAGGAACTGGCCAATTCTGAATGGCATTAACTTTTTCGGGGTCTGTGGTGATCCCGCCATCTCCAATCACGTAACCAAGGTATCGAACCCGAGTTACGCAAAAGTGACTTTTGGTAACGTTTATTGTCAAGTTCACTTTTTGAAATTGTCCTGCAATTCTTAACAAAGTTGTCAAGTGTTCTTCAAAGTTATCTGAAACTACAATTAGGTCATCTAAGTAACCAAACACGCTATTTTTCAAATCAGCTGGTATAATTTCATCAATCAAACGACGCATGGTCTGAGGTGCAATGCACAGACCGAAGGGCATTACCACAAATTGGTACAAAGGCCTACCAGGTACTGTAAATGCTGTTATTGGTTTAGATTCTTCAGATAAGGCAATCTGCCAATAAGCGTCTTTGAGGTCAATCTTTGAAATTATATTAGCTTTTGGCAAACGAGAAAATATGGCTTCAATGGAGGGTAGAGGATATGCATCTTTACGAGTCACACTATTTACTTTACGCGCATCTAGACAGAGGCGTACTTTATGGGGCTTTATAACGAGTCTCATAGGAGAACTCCAAGCTGATGTTGAGGGCTCTATGACACCTAATGACAACATTCTGTCAATCTCTTTAAAGATCAATCTTTCAACAGCTGGGGATACAGGATAAAAACGCTGTTTTATCGGTTTAGAGTCGCCGACGTCTATTTCGTGCTTGATCAATTTGGTATTACCTAGCCCTTGCCTATCGAAATTTGGGAAAACAGAAATCACCGTATCAAGACGTTTCTTTTGCTTAGGTGTTAATAGATAGTTATTGTCATTTTCACAATTAATTTTTAGACTATCATTATCAAGCGTTTCTGTGGACGAAATAAAAATTGTGTCAGGAGAGCACTAATTGTACTAATTGTAGATTTATGAATTAAATCAACCGATTCAATAATATCAGGCAACAATTTGAACTTTTTGCAAAAATCTATCCCTAGTAAAACTCTCTGTGATATAGATGGTAAATAAACAAGTCAAGATTCTGAGTATTTTCCTTAAATGAAATACCTACATTAAGCCAACCCACGACAGCTTGTTTATTGCCATCTGCAGTATTAACAAAAGTATTGCATTTAAAAAAGTTTGGAAATTTCGAAAAGTTTTGTTTAGCTAAATCAGCTAATGCTAGCACCAGAGTCTAATAGACCCAATTCATCATAATTTAGAAAAGAAACTTTAACGTAAAATCGGCCATCATTTGAGTTTCCTAATATAGCGGAAACTAATAATTTCCTACACTGTTTCCTACGTTTATAGAAATTTCTAAGACGAAGTGTAGAGCGTTTAATAGAAGGTATTGTATCTACTTTGGAAATAGTTAAATCATCGAAAATTTCGTTACGTTTGGTCATATAAAATTCTAATTTCCTGTGATAAGGTGTTTTGGGGAAGATTAATTTGGTAATATTAATATCAATTGGATTTTCCCTTTTTATACCCTTCACCTTCGTGAGAAGGGTATATAAGTTTGTCATTCTGTTTGTAATATCTATAATATAATTTTCCGACCCTATAAAGTATATATATTCTGGATCCTTATAGATAGCGGAGTCGATTAAGCCATGTCTGTCTGTTGAAATCAGTTTTTAGAGGACCCAGATATCGGCGAGATCCGAATCTTCAATAATTCTATTAGACATGCTTTCGAGAAGATCGCTATTTAAAATCAGCAAAATCGGTCGGTAAATAACGGAGATATGAGCAAAAATCCGAGACAACCTCTGAAAATTTTATCAAAAAATTGTTATAAAAGCAACAACAACACTGTATATAGAAAACAAGTATAAATGTATAGTCGGGCGTAGCCGACCATATAATACCCTACACCAGTCAGTATATATGTTAAAAATGGGGATTATTTAAAAAAATAAAGCAGTTGGTTTATTTTTTTAACTTTATTTCGGAATATTTTTATTTTTTTTTTGCCAAAAAAGAGATTTTTTAAAGGGGAGTAGGGCAAAATATGGCCCTATCCTTAAAAATGTTGGTAGGGGGAGCTAAGTCTTCTTCAATATTATTTATGTAGAATTTAAAAGCGTTATTAGTGTTTGTATGTGAATTTTGACCTTTAAGTAATTTTCTGAAAGGGAGTTTGTATGGGGGATAGGGTCAAATGAAGCCCAATCATTACAAAAATCGGTAGTGTCATTTAAAGTTTTATAAAACTAAGTTTTGTCGACTTTTGTTAACATAATGGATAATTTAAATTAATTATAAGCCAAAAGGCCATATTTGGGGGGTACGGTTGTATGGGGGCTAGTCGAAATAATGGACCGATTTTAACCATTTTCGTCCTTGGGCCAAAAGAAGCGTGTGTGCCAATTATATTGAAAATTGCGGCCTGTACCTTGCGCACAAGGTTTACATGGACAGCCAGACGGACGGACATAGCTTAATCGACTCAGAAAATGATTCTAAGCCGATTGATATACTTTATGTTACAAACATCAGCACAAACCCAATATACCCTCCTCACTAAAGTGGTGTAGGGTATAAAGATGTACACGTGTGTGTGTAGATGTATTTGGTTTTATTCAGCTGTGAATTTTCTACTAAAATACACAGCAAAAAAATATGATTTGCATTTTTTGTTAAAATAAAATAATTTTCCCTTTTGTTTTGCAAATATATTTTTTAATGAATAGAAAAAAGTATTTAAAACCTTTTCAATTATATGAGAGTAGATTGTGAGTTATTGTACAATAATTTTTATGCGAATAATGTAAGTTTGAAATTTAAAACTAACACAAATTTTTTCCAAGTGCATTTTTAAACAATTTTTTTACGATAAACAAAAACAAAATCTACGTCTCGTCAATGTTTACCAGCAATGAATACGAAAGTGTTGTTTTACTCTTGCTTGTATACTGTTAAGAACAACAACAATATATTGCTAGTATTAAGCGCATATAAGTGTATAGAAAACACACTGTCTATAGCTAAGCGCATTTAACAAAAACAAAAGAGTACCAAGCGCATCGGGCTTGGGCACCCTTGGTTTGGATGCTGTTGGCGTCATTGCGTTGTTACTTTTGTTTTTGTTTTTCTGTGCTTTTCGTTATATATGTTTAGATGTCTGTTGGTTTAGATGCCTTGTGTATTTTGTGTTTTATTTCGTTTAGCGTTGTTGTTGTTCTTTTTGTTTAGCTTTTGATGTAATAATAATGTAGTCAAGAAAAAATTTAAAATTTATAAAAGATGTTTAAAATACACTATGGTGAAGGGTATATAAGATTCGGCACAGCCGAATATAACACTCTTACTTGTTAAAATTGTATACTTAATTGAATTTTCTTGAACTTTAGTTGCAATATTTATATCAGATTTGAAATTTTCTTTAGTTTCAATGGGTATTATATTTTTAGTCATATCCGAGTATTTAAGGTCACAATCTGGTAAAATTTCCAAGTCATTTGTAGAAGTTTTGTCTAATGTTCCTCCTGGGGAACAACTTCCTTGGAGTTTTTGGCAGACTTTCGAGCTTAACATTTTGGACATTGCGGTTTATAAGTGTTTTTAGCACCGCAGCCATAACAGAAGACAGTTCTATCCTGTAAACAATTCTCATAAAAATGTCCTAGCTGAATACAGTTCCAGCAGCAAGGTACTCTATTAGACTTTTGCAATGCTTCTACAGACATCTCATTGGGTAAATCATAATTAGTGTTATCTACAGAATCAGTTTCTAACTCCGAGATCTGACGATGAGGAACGAATTGATTAATCGACTAGCCATATTCCGACGAACATAATCATCGCTTACGAAACTTTCCCTCATCTGAACTAGCTTCCTTAGGTGAGGAATCGAGTGTATGAGAATATAGAGTAGTTCATGCCTTATTTCAAGCTTAAGATTTCTAGTGATAATCTCTATTAACTCAAGTTCGGAAATTGGAGTAGGAAGACGATCCAAAATTGTAGACAAGGCTTCATAAAACATATCAAATGTCTCGCCTGGTTTTTGCTTTCAGTTTCTAAGCTCCTCTCGAATATCAAACGAGGATTTAAAGTCACGATATTGGAACCGAATAGCTTCACAAAAATCATTCCAATTTATCAAATCCACCTGCTTGTATTATCGCCAATACTAATCTCTGGCTTTACCTACTAATAAAGTATGAAGATTTTTACAAATTATAGTGAAATCACTATTAAACGTATCCCTTGTAATGGACTTTAACCGATATATAAATTCTTCTGCAGTAAGTCCGGTTGACGAACCATCAAATTTTAACCCCCAGTTTTGTATTATTGAGGCTACTTTATCATTTTGATAACCTACATAACTGGAAGATGACAAGTTTAAATTTGGTTTATTGAGAAAATTACTTTCAGATTCCATTCTTGGTGCTAAATTTGATTGATTCTGGGGTATATTCTGTGTCATATTATAAACAGTTGGATGTTGTGAAGTGTTGGTAATTAGGTTTAAATTTTGAAGAATTTTTGTAATATTAATTTCTATCATTTTATTGATTTCGTTATAATCAACTGCAAGTGTTTGATTAGAATTTGGTAGAAAGTTAACCGATTCATTTCTAGAAGCTGGTTGAATATTATCATCAGTTCTGTTAGGGGTACGTAAACGACTCGGAGTATTTTAACCAACAATAGTTTTACCGGAAATAGGTATTAAATTTTTTTTCAGGATTTTAAGAGAATATAAACCACAGGATGGCTTGTTATATAAACAAAATGTTGTTTAAATATTAAAAGATTTGTACAAAACAAATAATAAGAACAAAGTCAAAAATTCTTTTGTTGAACAAAATATACTTAGTTGTTTTCTTTCATGGTAATATGTAAGCCAGAATAGGAAAATAGGTAAATTATCACAACAGGAGAAAATATAGGTTTATGGAATTATTTGTGAGATACTTTTACACAATGTGGTTGACAAACCAGTATTCAGGTATTTTTTCTATTATTTTGTCTAAATCTGAAATACCTACTAATGTAACTGAAAGGTGCAAATCGGCACTTTTCGTAATTTAGGGAAACCATTTGCAAATGCAATGATACAAGACCATTTACACTATATGTATTGTGAATTAGGCTATAATATTATTCCCAGCAAAAATAAAAGGAGGACTCAAAAAAAATACCTTTCAAATTCGACTTAAATGTTCACAATTTTATTTAACAATAAAGCAAAGTACAATTCAACTTAAACGTTTTTAGTGATAATTGATAAATACGTGTAATTTATTTATTTATGTTAATATTTTTTGTGTCAAATTAGTTGTATTCTACTACGATTTCACTTCTTAATAACTTCCAAAAGAACATAAAATTTACTTACTGAACATTTTTATATCCTACACTACTTTAGTTGTGTAACTATAATTCAATATTCATGTTGGTCAATCATTAAATTTGAAACTGTAACATTGTTTTGTTTTCTGGCCCAAAGCCTATTGAAAATGGATAAAATCGGTCCATTATTTCGCTTAGCACCCATGTAACCGTACCCCCCGAAAGGAGCCATTGGGCTCATAATTCAGTTAAATGTTCACACAAACTCCCTTCAGAAAATAACTTGAAGGTCAAAACTCACATATAAACATTAATAATACTTTTAAATTCTACATAAATAACTTTGAAGTCGTGAATTCCTCTACCGACATTTATAAGAATAAGCACATATTTTCCCCTACTCCCTTTGAGCCCTCTTGTAAAAAAATATATTTTTGCCAAAAATAATTAAAAATACTCCGGAATTTATACTTTTTTTCATACATTTTTTATTTTTGTATTGAATTTCATAGAGATATTAGTGTTTATAAGTGAATTGTAAACATTCGTGTTTTTTTAATAAAATTTAATGTTCTTTTTACCCATAATATATTATAATATTCAACAAAGAAATACACGAATACTCGTTTTATAAAAATTTTATTTAGCAATTTTAAAAGTAGAATGCTTTCTGTTTTTGAAGTCATTCTATGGATTTTTTAAATGTTTGCAATAAGTGAAACAAATAGTTCCTAAAAAACCTGTTTATGTAGAATTTAGTTGCTATACTGGTATTTTTAAGCGAGTTAATGTCATTTTCTGATGTGATATTTATATGGGAGGTAGGATCGACTATTGACCGATCCTCATAATATTTTACAAAAACATTTTAGTTCATTAAAAATTTGTACATTTCGAATTTCATGGCCATCCGCGCATTTATAAGCCAGTTATCTGCGTTAAAGTAGTTTCTGCCAAACAAAAAATGTTTGTATAAAATTTTAACTCTCTAGCTCGTCCTATCTTGTTTTCAACAGGCAAGTGGATAGACGGCTAGATCGTTTTAGAATCTAATAAGGGACCCTATATTTCGATGTGCTAGAAACGGAATGACAAATAAAACACACTCCTTATTTTTTTTGATGGTGGGTATAAAACATGTTGCAGCTGATGAAATGCACACATATTTCTATACTTAAGTTAAACATCGTATACATATATCATTATAAAGGTCTACACTTGAAATCTAATGAGAAGTTTAAAATAGGTTTAGATTGAACTAGTTAACTTTATTAGTTTACATTAATGTGCGCAAACGCGTTTTTTTTTTATCCGTATCTTAGGATTTTGGAGGAGTTTGGCAAGTTTTATTTATATTTTATTATATTTTTACTTTTATTCGTTTGAATAATCGAATACTTTTTAAATTTAGTCGATTACTCGAATAAAAAAATATATTGTAAGCTTTTATTCGAATAATTTTAAACACGAATAATTGACGACCCTACTATATGGATACAGCTTTAAAATCTCTTTTTGTAATAACTCATATTGAATATGGCCTCTGGTAGATTAGTGGTTATGGTTCTAGTCTGGTATACCGGAGGTGGTGGGTTCGTTTCCCATCTGAGATACTGGTTAAGGAGCGCACAACAGACCCGATAGAGGCCTAGGTGTATTTTTTCGGATTTGATGTATATACATCTTCTTTTTAATCTAATTAACTGACTATTAAAGTTATGAACTGTTTCTAAATTAACATTTTTAAATAATTTGTTGAGAAACTTTTGATTTTGTGTGTGAGAGAAAAAATTTCTCTTTTCACAAAAATCAAAAGTTTCCCAGTGTGAACCAGGTCTAAGGAAACTTCAAAAGAAAATTAAAAAAGTTTCTCAACAAAAGTTTCCTAGTGTGGACCAGGTCTAAGTAGGAAGTGGTTATAATGCAAAATTTCCTCCCCTTAGACCTGGTTCACACTGAGAAAATTTTGTTGAGAAAATTTTGATTTTGTGTGTAAGAGAAAGAGATGGTTTATATTTCTTTTTCTCTCACACACAAAAGCAAAAGTTTCCCAGTGTGAACCAGGTATTACATACTTCCTAAACTACATTTTTAATAAATTATTTTTTAACTTTATCATGTATTGACAGTTCTTATACAAAAATTGTCTTAACTGGAAGAATAACTGCCAGTTAAACGATAACTGCAGGTTGTGTAAATGATAAGATTTTTTAATTTTTAAAATATTTCAAATTTATATTTATTTTTTATTTGTTATGAAGAATAGGTATTTAACTATGTTTGCTTATATTTTGTGGAATTACTATATACTATACTATATATACTATAAGATTCTTATGAGCACAAATCTCTTTATCGGTTCATAATTGACCCTACGCCATGAAATTCGTTACACAGAAGCAAGTTTCTTCTTTCTTTTTATTTTTGTGTGTGAGTGAAAGAGAAAGCCATATTAACCATCTCTTTCTTTCACATACAAAATCAAAAGTTTCCAAAAAAAGTTTCCCTGTGTGAACCGGCACTTACAAGTCAGAATCTCATAATAATGTTTTAGGAAAGCATTCCATTTAATGCATACGGTTTGATGATGGGTATATAAGATTCGGTATAATCGAATATAACACTCTTATTTGTTAATGCTCTATTCGACTATGATATGTCAATTCTCAAAATCCCTATTAAATGTAAACAAAAATCGTCAATCACACAAATCCAATCGAAGCGGATGAACTTGATTATCTTATCAAAAAAAAAAAAGGAATTAAACTGTTTTATAACCTACATGCTCAACTTTGAGCATGTAGAGTAACTAATCTGAAAAGGTTATAAAATAATTTCATTTCTTTTTTTGTTTTTTGATAAGATAATCAAGTTCATCCGCTTCGATTGGCGATTTAACTTTATAGTATATATAGTACTTGACGTGGAGGTAAAATTAATTGTTAACAGTTATTTGCAGCTAAAAAGTGAATATGGTCTTAATAAAGCAATTTTTGCTTTTTTTGTTTATATTTGCTGCTTCTTCTGCAGAAGAATTTACAGAGTTTGATACATTTATTGATATTCCCTTTAAACCAATTAAGAGTTCAGTAAGTTGTACTTTTCGTCTATAAGATTATGTTATAAGTGTTTTTAATTACAGGCTGATCGTATACGGGAACATGGTTATCCTGCTGAATCACATTTTATTGAAACTTCTGATGGATATGTTTTGAATATGTTTAGGATACCATATTCTCCAAAATTAAACAATAAAGGTAGAGGAAATCCAGTGGTATTTTTACAACACGGCCTATTTTCATGCTCAGATTCTTTCATATTGAATGGACCAAATGATTCTATTGCATTTAACTTTGCTGATAACGGTTTCGACGTCTGGCTAGGGAATGCCCGGGGCAATATATATTCACGAAACAATTACGAGACTATCGTTAAACCACCCAAATTTTTGGTCATTTAGTTGGCACGAAATCGGCAACATTGACATTCAGAAATGATTGATTACATATTAAACAAAACTGGAGAAACCAAAGTCCATTACGTTGGACATTCTCAAGGAACAACAGTGTTCTTTGTAATGGCTTCAACGCGTCCCGAATATAATAAAAAGATAAAAACTGCTCATATGTTAGCTCCACCAATATTTATGGGTAACGTTACAGATAATCTTGTAGTGGGTCTAGCCCCTTATGTTGGTACTCCTGGAAAGGGATCTAATATTTTGGGTAATCAACAATTTATACCCTATAATCCATTTGTACAGCGATTGTTAGATACTGCATGTGGAGGTAACTCAGCATTTCCAAAGTATTGTTCAACACTATTTCTTTTATGGCTGGACCAGAAAATAAAAATTTAAATATGGTAAGTTTACATCAGACAAATAACGATATGTTTACAATATATATATTTTTTGTACAAGACATTACTTCCACTGCTTGCGGAAACCCATCCGGCTGGAATTTCAACAAATCAGGCTATACATTATATACAAGAATATGTGAGTAATGAGTTTAGACAATTTGACTATGGCGAAAGGAAAAACAAGCAAAAATATGGACAGACAGAACCACCATCCTACCCAATTGAGCTTATCACTTCAAATATGTATATTTACTATGGTCTTGCTGATACATCGGCCCATTATAAAGATATTCAACGTCTTCGTTATCGCTTGCCTAATATAAAATTGTTCTATGAAGTGCCAGATTCTCATTGGGGTCATTTGGATTTCATATTTGCTCGTCAAGTAAAGAAAACAATAAATGATCCAGTAATACAAATGTGCAAGGAGTATATTAAAAATTCCTTCTAAATATTATTTGTCTTATAGTATTCAATCAATTTATTAAAAGTTAATGTTTACGAAGTCACAATGCAACAGGTAGTTCCAATTCTACAACAAAAAACTTTTTATCGACAATTTTCTATTAAAATAAAATTAAAAGAAATGTTTATTAAAAGAAAATTTGTAATCGAAAATAAAAGAAATTAAAAAAAAATAATTTAACGATCTTTAAAAAAAATCAAATATGAGTTCTATATTCTTATCATACTGTGTTTAAAAAGTCAGGACGTCAGAAAAAAAGAATTTTATGTTTTTAGAAAATGTCCCATTTTATAGGTTCTCATTTATTCATTTTTGCAATTTTTTAAAATAACTTTTTTATTAATAATCAAGAACCGGTTAACCCTTTTTTAAATATCTACTTGTTACGTTTTTCGTTCTCTTAATCAAAAGAAAAGTCACATTTGGTCCCTAAAAAGCATGTGTGTATTGGTGTGTCTTTGTTCTTTTTTAATACGCATAGTAAAATGTTTGATATTAATTGGGAATATATACCCTACACCACTTTAATGGGGTACAGGTCGCAATTTTCAAAATAATTGGATGAAATTTGACACACCACCACGTTTTATTTGGTTAAAATCGGTCCATTATTTCACCTAGCCCCACAGAACAGAACCCCCGAAAAGGGCCCCTAGCCCCCATATAAAGCATCTTTCAGAAAATTAGTTTTTCATCTATAAATTGCTTAAATGTATCGGAACAATTGAAGATAAATGCTTTATTATGAAAAATAAATCACATTTAATATTTATTACTGGTGTAGGGTATCATATGGACGGCCACGCCCGACTATACTTTCTTACTTGTTTTTATTTTTTAATATGGGTGATCAGAAATTGTTTAATTATGGGAAAACATTTAACATCAAGATTATTAAAAAAGATTTTAAGTATTACATAATTCAGTTTTTGTTTAGTTTCACCACAAATCAAGATAATTCAAACAAATTAAATTTTTTTCAATTCAATTTTTTTCAAATTCACAAACCACATTTCTGTATTTATGTCATACAGTGTTACTGTACTATTCAACAATTTATTTGATTCTTGTCAAAAGTTAAAAAAAAATCGAAGAAATGTTACAAAAAATATGTAAATGGAATGACAGAAATTAATCATAAAGATATTAATCGCTTATTTAAGGTTTATTATGCACATTTTCCACACAAAATTCTTACAATAAACCATCAATAACTTTACTAAGCATTTATGAATATGGAGGTTACCCCAAACTTGTTTCAAAACCAAATTTGAAACGAAGTGAAAACGGGAATACCAAATTTGTAATAACATGTGAACCTAAAATGTTGTGAAGCAAAAAACACAAATTAATCTATCTACATTTATTGCTCCGAAAATATTCAGATTTTGTGAAAATCAAATATGTATTTAAATAAATAAAGAAGAAAGACATTAAAAATTTAATACAGTTCATATAAACTTAAGTTATTAACTATTTTATCGAAAATAAATGCTCTTACGCCTAATCCACATATAAAGTCAAAATGATTCCATCTTTTTGGTGGTAACTTGTATATCGCACTGATATTTTTTAATCGTCTAATTAATTTCCAAATATCTTCAACCGACACAATATAATCATTTTCGGCATAGAATATGCTAATTGGCACCACGACATTTTCGCTAATTAGTTATTAAAATAAAGTAATAAAACAATTTTTATAAAAAATTTGCCATAAATGAAATTTACATAATATTAAATACTCTGAACCGATCATGTACCAAAAAAAATTTTTTTTCAATTTTTTTCTAATGTTCAAAATTCTAAATTATTTCAAAAAAATGATTTCATTTTGGAAATTGATCCAAATTTGACAATTTAAATAGTGCTATTTAATTTCGATTAAAATTTAAAATATAATATGTTGAAAATTTATGAAAATGTTACAATTTACCGATTTTTATACCCTTCACCTTCGTGAGAAGGGTATATATAAGTTTGTCATTCCGTTTGTAATTTCTATAATATAATTTTCCGATCCTATAAAGTATATATATTCTGGATCTTTATAGATACCGGAGTCGATTAAGCCATGTCCGTCTGTCTGTTGAAATCAGTTTTTAGAAGACCCCAGATATCGGCGAGATCCGAATCTTCAATAATTCTATTAGACATTCTATTAGATTTGCTTTCAGAAAAATCGGTCGGTAAATAACGGAGATATGAGCAAAAATCCGCGACAACCTCTGAAAATTTCATCAAAAAATTGTTATAAAAGCATCAACAACACTGTATATTAGAGTGCTCCAAGCTTGTATGAAGGAAAAAAATTTTATCCTACAGGACGCCCCCCACCCCTAGAATTGTTCTATGGGTTATAAAAATAAGCTGTGCAAAGAATTAGGGCAATAGGATTACGTTAACTGGTGCCGCAATGGCTCTGAAGTTTGAAGATGCATTTACAAGGGGAAAATATGCAATTTTTTCAGTTTTCATAAAAGTTTTGTCATTAAACAATTTGTTTTGCATTTTATTGTCAAAGAATCGTAATGTACACAGAATTAGCGTTACAAAAAGATAAAAAACACAAAAATTGGTTGAAAAATGTAAAAGTTATTTAAAATTCCCCAGGCCATTATCGTGTCTCAGAGCACTTGTATTCGAAATGTGATAAAAAAATAAACAAGATTTTGAAAATATTATAATAAAACAATTGTATTACTTAAAATACAATTGTTTTACAATTGTTACTTGAACTATGAGTTTTTGTCCTTGTAGAATAACGTAAACCTGTTATCAGCTATGGTCGAAAATTTTTGATATTTTTAACGGTCGTTTCAAAATTCAAATTTTAGTTTTTTTTTGATACTTTGTTAAACAAATTTCAATATTTTTGGGAGAACTCATAGGACTTTATGAACAACAGATTAGGGAATAAAACAGTAAAACAATTCGGTCAATACCTCTTATAGTTTGCCTGTACCTGCAATTTGAATTCAACGGATTTCGAGAAAAACGCATTTTTATGTAATATTTTGCAAAATACACAACAATATAATAAAAAGGCTATTATATTGTTGTGTATTTTAAATGGAACAATTTTGTAACTTTATTAATCCACAAATTTCTAAATAAAAATCAAGAGTTTCATGCAATTTGGACGCCATTAACCCATAAACTTCAAAGTTCAAAGGTGAAATTTTGTTATATTTGCAATTTTTGATGGAAACTAGTCAAAATTGTTTCTAAAGTAACCCTTAAACGGCCTTGGGGTCAAAAGGACCCCAATGTTTTAAAAACATGCCAATTTGGACACATTTCAATAAAACCCGTTTGCAATCCCATTTAAGGGTTAATTTATTTTTTTCACTATTATTTTAAATACGGTTATTAATAAATAAATTTCTTAAGTTTTATGATAATCTACCTAAAAATAGAAACAAGTTCGACTAGTTTCCATCAAAAATTGCAAATGTTACAAAATTTCACCTTTGACCCTTAAAGTTAATGGGTTAATGGCGTCCAAATTGCATGAAACTCTTGATTTTTATTTAGAAATATGTGGACTAATAATGTTACAAAAGAATTCCATTTAAAATACACAACAATATAATATTATTCTATAAGGACAAAAACTCATATAAGTTTGTCATTCCGTTTGTAATTTCTATAACATAATTTTCCGACCCTATAAAGTATATATATATTCTGGATCCCTATAGATAGCGGAGTCGATTAAGCCATGTCCGTCTGTCTGTTGAAATCAGTTTTTAGAGGACCCCAGATATCGGCGAGATCCGAATCTTCAATAATTCTATTAGACATGCTTTCGAGAAGATCGCTATTTAAAATAAGCAAAATCGGTCGGTAAATAACGGAGATATGAGCAAAAATCCGAGACAAACTCTTAAAATTTTATCAAAAAATGTCAACAACAACACTGTATATGGAAAAAGATGTACACGTGTGTGTGTAGATGTATTTGGTTTTATTCAGCTGTGTATTTTTAAAATAAATAATTTTCCCTTTTGTTTTGCAAATATATTTTTTAACGAACAGAAAAAAGTATTTAAAACGTGTTCAATTATATGAGAGTAGATTGTGAGTTATTGTACAATAATTTTTATGCGAATAAAGTAAGTTTGAAATTTAAAACTAACACAAATTTTTTCCAAGTGCTTTTTAAAACAATTTTTTTTACGATAAACAAAATCTACGTCTCGTCAATGTTTACCAGCAATGAATACGAAAGTTTTGTTGTTTTACTCTTGCTTGTATACTGTTAAGAACAACAACAACATATTGCTAGTATTAAGCGCATATAAGTGTATAGAAAACACACTGTCTATAGCTAAGCGCATTTACAAAAACAAAAGAGTACCAAGCGCATCGGGCTTGGGCACCCTTGGTTTGGATGCTGTTGGCGTCATTGCGTTGTTACTTTTGTTTTTGTTTTTCTGTGTTTTTCGTTATATATGTTTAGATGTCTGATGGTTTAGATGCCTTGTGTATTTTGTGTTTTATTTCGTTTAGCGTTGTTGTTGTTGTTCTTTTTGTTTAGCTTTTGATGTAATAATAATGTAGTCAGGAAAAAATTTAAAATTTATAAAAGATGTTTAAAATACACTATGGTGAAGGGTATATAAGATTCGGCACAGCCGAATATAGCACTCTTACTTGTTAAAATTGTATACTTAATTGAATTTTCTTGAACTTTAGTTGCAATATTTATATCAGATTTAAAATTTTCTTTAGTTTCAATGGGTATTATATTTTTAGTCATATCCGAGTATTTAAGGTCACAATCTGGTAAAATTTCCAAGTCATTTGTATAAGTTTTGTCTAATGTTCCTCCTGGGGAACAACTTCCTTGGAGTTTTTTGCAGACTTTCGAGCTAAACATTTTGGACATTGCGGTTTATAAGTGTTTTTAGCACCGCAGCCATAACAGAAGACAGTTCTATCCTGTAAACAGTCCTCATAAAAATGTCCTAGCTGAATACAGTTCCAGCAGCAAGGTACTCTATTAGACTTTTGCAATGCTTCTACAGACATCTCATTGGGTAAATCATAATTAGTGTTATCTACAGAATCAGTTTCTAACTCCGAGATCTGACGACGAGGAACGAATTGATTAACATTTCGACTAGTCATATTCCGACGAACATAATCATCGCTTAGGAAACTTTCCCTTATCTGAACTAGCTTCCTTAGGTGAGGAATCGAGTGTGTGGGAATATAGAGTAGTTCATGCCTTATTTCAGGCTTAAGATTTCTAGTGATAATCTCTATTAACTCAAGTTCGGAAATTAGAGTAGGATCCATAATTGTAGACAAGGCTTCATAAAACATATCAAATGTCTCGCCTGGATTTTGCTTTCGGTTTCTAAGCTCCTCTCGAATATCAAACGAAGATTTAAAGTCACGATATTGGAACCGAATATCTTCACAAAAATCATTCCAATTTATCAAATCCACCTGCTTGTATTATCGCCAATACTAATCTCTGGCTTTACCTACTAATAAAATATGAAGATTTTTACAAATTATAGTGAAATCACTATTAAACGTATCCCTTGTAATGGACTTTAACCGATATATAAATTCTTCTGCAGTAAGTCCGGTTGACGAACCATCAAATTTTAACCCCCAGTTTTGTATTATTGAGGCTACTTTATCATTTTGATAACCTACATAACTGGAAGATGACAAGTTTAAATTTGGATTATTGAGAAAATTACTTTCAGATTCCATTCTTGGTGCTAAATTTGATTGATTCTGAGGTATATTCTGTGTCATATTATAAACAGTAGGATATTGTGAAGTGTTGGTAATTAGGTTTAAATTTTGAAGAATTTTTGTAATATTAATTTCTATCATTTTATTGATTTCGTTATAATCAACTGCAAGTGTTTGATTAGAATTTGGTAGAAAGTTAACCGATTCATTTCTAGAAGCTGGTTGAATATTATCATCAGTTCTGTTAGGGGTACGTTAACGACTCGGAGTATTACTCACTCCAGAAGGATTACTTTCGTTAAAAAGATTTTGAGTAACACTACGAGTTGGGTATTGTTTCGGGACAGCCCCAGAAGTGTTTTTATTCAGCCTACCCTTTTTCACCGGAAACGAAACTCTTTGCAAATCTGCTAATTCACACGCAATCATACACACAGGGCATTTGTTTTCTTTAGAAAGATAATTTTCGATACAGGCTCTATGAAAATAATGATTGCATTTAACTATTAGTAAACATTCAATTTTCTCATCCATACGAATACCACATAAACAACAAATTGTACCAATATTTGATTGGGTTAAAGGTTGGGTAGATGGAGGTAATGGAGGATCTGAAGGGTTATTCGAAACTGGAGGAGGCGAATGTTGTAAAGACATAGTAACTAGAAAAATGTAAGTCCAATTCAGAATTTTAACCAACAATAGTTTTACCGGAAATAGGTATTAAATTTTTTTCAGTATTTTAAGAGAATATAAACCACAGGATGGCTTGTTATATAAACAAAATGTTGTTTAAATATTAAAAGATTTGTACAAAACAAATAATAAGAACAAAGTCAAAAATTCT
>NC_060953.1:25524417-25526645 GCF_022045245.1 Lucilia cuprina
GTAGGTATTTCAGATTTAGACAAAATAATAGAAAAAATACCTGAATACTGGTTTGTCAACCACATTGTGTAAAAGTATCTCACAAATAATTCCATAAACCTATATTTTTTCCTATTGTGATAATTTACCTATTTTCCTATTCTAGCTTATATATTACCATGAAAGAAAACAACTAAGTATATTTTGTTCAACAAAAGAATTTTTGACTTTGTTCTTATTATTTGTTTTGTACAAATCTTTTAATATTTAAACAACATTTTGTTTATATAACAAGCCATCCTGTGGTTTATATTCTCTTAAAATCCTGAAAAAAATTTAATACCTATTTCCGGTAAAACTATTGTTGGTTAAAATTCTGAATTAGACTTACATTTTTCTAGTTACTATGTCTTTACAACATTCGCCTCCTCCAGTTTCGAATAACCCTTCAGATCCTCCATTACCTCCATCTACCCAACCTTTAACCCAATCAAATATTGGTACAATTTGTTGTTTATGTGGTATTCGTATGGATGAGAAAATTGAATGTTTACTAATAGTTAAATGCAATCATTATTTTCATAGAGCCTGTATCGAAAATTATCTTTCTAAAGAAAACAAATGCCCTGTGTGTATGATTGCTTGTGAATTAGCAGATTTGCAAATAGTTTCGTTTCCGGTGAAAAAGGGTAGGCCGAATAAAAACACTTCTGGGGCTGTACCGAAACAATGCCCAACTCGTAGTGTTATTCGAAATCTTTTTAACGAAAGTAATCCTTCTGGAGCGAGTAATACTCCGAGTCGTTTACGTACCTCTAACAGAACTGATGATAATATTCAACCAGCTTCTAGAAATGAATCGGTTAACTTTCTACCAAATTCTAATCAAACACTTGCAGTTGATTATAACGAAATCAATAAAATGATAGAAATTAATATTACAAAAATTCTTCAAAATTTAAACCTAATTACCAACACTTCACAACATCCTACTGTTTATAATATGACACAGAATATACCCCAGAATCAATCAAATTTAGCACCAAGAATGGAATCTGAAAGTAATTTTCTCAATAATCCAAATTTAAACATGCCATCTTCCAGTTATGTAGGTTATCAAAATGATAAAGTAGCCTCAATAATACAAAACTGGGGGTTAAAATTTGATGGTTCCTCAACCGGACTTACTGCAGAAGAATTTATATATCGGTTAAAGTCCATTACAAGGGATACGTTTAATAGTGATTCCACTATAATTTGTAAAAATCTTCATATTTTATTAGTAGGTAAAGCCAGAGATTAGTATTGGCGATAATACAAGCAGGTGGATTTGATAAATTGGAATGATTTTTGTGAAGCTATTCGGTTCCAATATCGTGACTTTAAATCCTCGTTTGATATTCGAGAGGAGCTTAGAAACCAAAAGCAAAAACCAGGCGAGACATTTGATATGTTTTATGAAGCCTTGTCTACAATTATGGATCGTCTTCCTACTCCAATTTCCGAACTTGAGTTAATAGAGATTATCACTAGAAATCTTAAGCCTGAAATAAGGCATGAACTACTCTATATTCCCATACACTCGATTCCTCACCTAAGGAAGCTAGTTCAGATGAGGGAAAGTTTCCTAAGCGATGATTATGTTCGTCGGAATATGGCTAGTCGAAATGTTAATCAATTCGTTCCTCGTCGTCAGATCTCGGAGTTAGAAACTGATTCTGTAGATAACACTAATTATGATTTACCCAATGAGATGTCTGTAGAAGCATTGCAAAAGTCGAATAGAGTACCTTGCTGCTGGAACTGTATTCAGCTAGGACATTTTTATGAGAACTGTTTACAGGATAGAACTGTCTTCTGTTATGACTGCGGTGCTAAAAACACTTATAAACCGCAATGTCCAAAATGTTTAGCTTGAAAGTCTGCAAAAACTCCAAGGAAGTTGTTCCCCAGGAGGAACATTAGACAAAACTTCTACAAATGACTTGGAAATTTTACCAGATTGTGACCTTAAATACTCGGATATGACTAAAAATATAATACCCATTGAAACTAAAGAAAATTTCAAATCTGATATAAATTTTGCAACTGAAGTTCAAGAAAATTCAATTAAGTATACAATTTTAACAAGTAAGAGTGCTAAATTCAATTAAGTATACAATTTTAACAAGTAAGAGTGCTATATTCGGCTGTGCCGAATCTTATATACCCTTCACCATAGTGTATTTTAAACATCTTTTATAAATTTT
>NC_060953.1:25526745-25557983 GCF_022045245.1 Lucilia cuprina
GCTAATTAGTTATTAAAATAAAGTAATAAAACAATTTTTATAAAAAATTTGCCATAAATGAAATTTACATAATATTAAATACTCTGAACCGATCATGTACCAAAAAAATTTTTTTGGGACATTTTCGGCCCCACGTTGGGCGCCATTTTCTGTAATAAAACCCTACAAAATAAGTTTTTTTTTCTATGTGTGTTTCACAAAGAGACATTCTGTTAAAGGCCAAATATAAAAAGGATTATGGGAGCCATAAAATCGCTAGCTTCAATCGGGTGGGGAGGTTCGTGTCCTTCAATATTAAGTTTCAGGATACAGATATTATTTGTAAAAGTCTTCAAGATGTTAGTAGAAAACTATGCTTCAGAACCCGCGCCTACCAATATCCTGACAGCATAAAACCTAAATTAGTCAGAATCCCATATTTAAACATATCCTAGCTTACTATACCATACCATATCCTAGCTTACTAAAACATAGAAAAGATTTAGCAATTCATGTTGAATTTATTAAACAAATTATTCATCCCATAAATAGTAAGAAATATGGAAAATTAATTATATAAAAGTTATAAAAAAATACTATATAAACATTAGCAAATTTAATAAATTTAGTATACATAATAATCTATATTTAAATTTTCAACAATTATAGAAATTTTGCAAATAACAAAAATAACAACGATATTTAAAGACTATCGAACGATTCGGTCCCGTTTTTAATTAACAATTTAACATAATTTGAACAATGTAATTAACATAATCAAAAGAGATCACAACTATAAGTATTGTAACGTAACATAATAAGTAAGCATAGTGTCTTTTTTAATTTTAAGCTTTAACGAATTTGATATATAAGAGAGGTGTATTGTTAATTCTTATTCTTGTTTACATTATACAATTGTTTTTAAGTTGTATTACTTCTCTTTATTATTATTATTATTATTTTTTTTTTTTTTTTGGATTTATGATTTTAATAATTTGTTGTTTTTGTTATTTGCATTTGGTTTTTTACTTTTCTTTCACTTTTGAATATGCAAGAGAATTTTGTTTTACATTTTAATTATTTCTTTTGTTACAACTCACCAATTTTATATATAGAGGCCTCTGGATCTTTATGTGTAAGATGTTGTACCAAATGATGTTTCTCTTTTAAAAATAATAATTTCTTGCATATATGTATATACGTTCTTATGATTAGATATTTTAGAATTTAAAAGATATAGGATTTATATTTAGATTATTAATACAAATTTAGGGGAAGTGCAAAAGTAGTTTTTAGGAATTCATTATTTGATAGTTAACCATTAGGTTTATAAATACAACAGTAAGATACAAATTTTCATTTACTAAGAGTATTTAATAATTTTTAAGAAAAAATATTATATTTACATTATGATTTTGAAAAAAAATTATAAAATTTGGAAAATTTTTAAAATGATTTCAATTTTTTTTCTAATGTTAAAAATTCTAAATTATTTAAAAAAAATGATTTCATTTTGGAAATTGATCCAAATTTGACAATTTAAATAGTGATATTTAATTTCGATTAAAATGTTACAATTTACCGATTTTTATACCCTTCACCCTCGTGAGAAGGGTATATATAAGTTTGTCATTCCGTTTGTAATTTCTATAATATAATTTTCCGACCATATGAAGTATATATATTCTGGATCCTTATAGATACCGGAGTCGATTAAGCCATGTCCGCCAGTCAGTCAGTCTGTCTGTCTGTCTGTTGAAATCAGTTTTTAGAGGACCCCAGATATCGGCGAGATCCGAATCTTCAATAATTCTATTAGACATTCTATTAGATTTGCTTTCAGCAAAATCGGTCGGTAAATAACGGAGATATGAGCAAAAATCCAAAACAACCTCTGAAAATTTCATCAAAAAATTATTATAAAAGCAACAACAACACTGTATGTTAGAGTGCTCCAAGCTTGTATGAAGGAAAAAATTTTTATCCTACAGGCCGCCCCCCTAGAATTGTTCTATGGGTTATAAAAATAAGCTGTGCAAAAAATTAGGTTAATAGGATTACGTTAACTGGTGCCGCAATGGCTTTGAAGTTTGAAGATGCATTTACAAGGGGAAAATATGCTTTTTTTCAGTTTTCATAAAAGTTTTGTCATTAAACAATTTGTTTTGCATTTTATTGTCAAAGAATCGTAATGTAATGTAATAAAAAGGCTATTATATTGTTGTGTATTTTAAATGGAACAATTTTGTAACTTTATTAATCCACAAATTTCTAAATAAAAATCGAGAGTTTCATGCAATTTGGACGCCATTAACCCATAAACTTCAAAGGTCAAAGGTGAAATTTTGTTATATTTGCAATTTTTGATGGAAACTAGTCAAAATTGTTTCTATTTTTAAGTAGATTATCATAAAACTTAACAAATTTATTTATTAACAACCGATAATTACAACAATAGTGAAAAAAATAAATTAACCCTTAAACGGCCTTGGGGTCAAAAAGACCCAAATGTTTTAAAAACATGCCAATTTGGACACATTTCAAGTTTGCAATCCCATTTAAGGGTTAATTTATTTTTATTCACTATTATTTTAAATACGGTTATTAATAAATAAATTTCTTAAGTTTTATGATAATCTACCTAAAAATATAAACAATTTCGACTATTTTCCATCAAAAATTGCAAATGTTACAAAATTTCACCATTGACCTTTGAAGTTTATGGGTTAATGGCGTCCAAATTGCATGAAACTCTTGATTTTTATTTAGAAATATGTGGACTAATAATGTTACAAAAGAATTCCATTTAAAATGCGGTTATTAATAAATAAATTTCTTAAGTTTTATGATAATCTACCTAACAATAGAAACCATTTCGACTAATTTCCATCAAAAATTGCAAATGTTGCAAAATTTCACCTTTGACCCTTAAAGTTTATGGGTTAATGGCATCCAAATTGCATGAAACTCTTGATTTTTATTTAGAAATATGTGGACTAATAATGTTACAAAAGAATTCCACTTAAAATACACAACAATATAATAAAAAGGCTAATATTGCAAAATATTACATAAAAATGCGTTTTTCTTGAAATCCGCTGAATTCAAATTGCAGGTACAGGCAAACTATAAGAGGTATTGACCTAATTTTTTTACTGTTTTATTCCCTAATCTGTTGTCCATAAACCCCTATGAGTTCTCCCAAAAATATTGAAATTTGTTTAACAAAGTATCAAAAAAACTAAAATTTGAATTTTGAAACGACCGTTAAAAATATCAAAATTGTTCGACCATAGCTGAGAACAGGTTTACGTTATTCTATAAGGACAAAAACTCATATTCAAGTAACTAGGGATGTATTTTAAGTATTACAATTGTTTTATTAGAATATTTTCAAAAATTTGTTTATTTTTTAATTACATTTCGAATTCAAGTGCTCTGAGACAAAACTTTTGTGAAAACTGAAAAAATGCATATTTCCCCTTGTAAATGCATCTTCAAACTTCAGAGCCGTTGCGGCACCAGTTAACGTAGTCCTATTGACCTAATTTTTTGCACGACTTATTTTTATAACCCGTAGAACAATTTTAGGGGGGGGGGGCAGGCAAAATTCGAAACATAGTTTTTTTGGAGCACTCTTTGGATGTACACGTGTGTGTGTAGATGTATTTGTTTTTATTCAGCTGTGTATTTTCTACAAAAATACACAGCAAAAAAATATGATTTCCATTTTTTTGTTAAAATAAAATAACTTTCCCTTTTGTTTTGCAAATATATTTTTTAATGAATAGAAATAAATATTTAAACGTTTTCAATTATATGAGAGTAGATTGTGAGTTATTGTACAATAAATTTTATGCGAATAATGTAAGTTTGAAATATAAAACTAACACACGTCTCGTCAATGTTTACCAGCAATGAATACGAAAGTGTTATTGTTTTACTCTTGATTGTATACTGTTAAGAACAACAACAACGTATTGCTAGTATTAAGCGCATATAAGTGTATAGAAAACACACTGTCTACAGCTAAAGGTACGTTCACACCTATCAAATATTTGACTTTTTTTTATCAAATATTTGTTGGCTGTAATGTGAACACAAAATATTTTTGAAGAGCAAACAAATTTGTCAACCTACAAATATTTTCTTAGTGTGAACACAATGTGAACACCAAACATAAAACATTTTTGTTAAACGTTAAAGAAACTATTTAATGATATTTTTTACGATTTCATAGAAATTTCTGCCTAAAAACAAAAAATTAAATACATTTTTATTTCATAATGTGCTTAAAATGAGTATTTCTATTTGGACGTTTTGTTTGAAGCAACAAAGTCAAACACAATTCAATACAAATAGTAGAAGTTTGTTTGCCCGGTGTTCACATTACAATAAATAATTGACGGATAAAACAGTAAAAAACCAGTTTTTATTTGCAGGCAACGAGGAACATAACAACAAGAACAGCTAATGCGCAACCAAACCAAAAGCCAAAAATATGTGTGTTTATATTTACTAAAAAGCTATATCATTGAATAATAACTTCTATATATTCTAAAATTTCATATAATATTGTTTTTCATCAAAATTTTACCACAAAAAATACAAATTTCAATACCTTGTGCAAGTGGAAAAGAGATAGATATACTTGCATAAGGTATTGAAATTACATTTCAATACCTTGTACAAGTGGAAAAGAAATAGATAGACTTGAATAAGGTATTGAAATTACATTTCAATGCCTTGTGCAAGTGGAAAAGAGATAGATAGACTTGCACAATGTATTGAAATTACATTTCAATACCTTGTGCAAGTGGAAAAAAGATAGATGGTGGATCTTTACTGTCATGTTGTTGTTATTTAGTATAGTTAATGTAGCGAAAAACCTTGGTTGTTTGGAATGGTTTATAGAGATTTCAAAAAAATTGCTATAAGCCCGGAAATAACCAAATTATAAATAATTTTCATTAAATTACATATCTATAAAATTGAAAATTATAAAGAATTGTTTATTATTAATATATTTTTATATCCATTAATATAATAAATAATTGTTTAAATAAATTGTGTAATAAATTAATTAAATAATTTCTCAACTAATTACTAAACTATAGACTAGATTATAACCTATAGACTAGACTATAAACAATACTATAAACTATAGTATAGACAAGACTATAGACTAAACTGACCCCTTGAGGAATATATTTAAATTCGCGGACCCCCATACATATTTTGATATCTTATTGTTCCAAATATGTAATTGTTCATCCGAAAATTGTCATAGTCCATAAATCCCAAGGTCAAACAGATGTAGATATGTCATTTCTATAAAATATTCCCGTACATTGAGAATAATTAATATTTCAGAGAAGTTTCAATTGCCTATTTTTGAAGATAGAATGACTTCATTGTTGAAATGTTAACATGATGTTTAATTTTATGATCGTGAGATCTTTCACGTTCATTTTTCTTTAAGGTAACGAAAAGGTTTCTTCATCAAATATCGTCGACATGTGCTTAAAGAGTCACGTTGCAAAATTTTTTGCGATTACATACGGGTAATCTGAGTATGTTAGCTAATTTTTCGGGAAAATAATATAAGAAAGTTGAACTTCTTCGATATTGTTGCGGAATGCGTTTATCCGCATAATATATGACTTGAACTCTTTGCGAAAGTACTGTGAATTTTACTGCATGGTTTTGACTATTTATGCATTTTCTGATGTTAATTTAATAATGTTGGTCGACAAAATCAAGTTAAAATCTGTGTATCACGTCGGAATGGAATATTTATATTTAAAATTACCTGGATTAACGTATTGAAGACGAATAAAGAGTCATCTCTGTTTCGGAAATATATTATTTTAGTCCTTCCAAACAAGAACACTTTTGTTTACAATTTGACAAACTTAAATCTGCCATAAGCTTGTCCTTGAAATATGAAATGTGGCCTAACTTCATACTCCGAGATAACAGTATCTCTTATTTAATTGTAATTTGGGAACCGTTAGACTAGACTGCAAACTAGACTATAGATGCATATATTATGTAGTATAACTATATATAGTATGTTGTTACCAACCAATAAATAACAAAACAAACAACAAAAATAATAATTATCATTAATTTAAGCAATTGCTTGAATTTCAATTAAATGTCAGAACTTTGTCTCAGATTTATATTTTATAAAAAAATTAAATAAAACCAGTCATATTTTTGTATGAAGTGATTTTTCAGAAAATAAACAAAGAACAGCTGTCGTTGACGCTGTTTGATCTTACATTTGGTTTGCAAGATCAAATAATTATTTTACCAAAATGACGTAAATTATTTGACTTTTGGTGTTCACATTGATGAAACAATGAGAAAATATTTATTTGCCAGCAAATCAATTTGTTTTATGAAAATCATCCGCATTGCTGTTTGTTAACATGAAATATTTTATGTTCAGATTCGACAAACAAAATTTTTTCAATCGTGTTATATATTAATATTATACACTTTTATTATAAAAACTTTATTTTAAACCTAATAAAAATAGTTAAAATTAAAACAAATTGCCAAATTGTTTTTTTCTTGCATGAAAATATAATATAACGTATTGAAGACGAATAAAGAGTCACCTCTGTTTCGGAAATATATTATTTTAGTCCTTCCAAACAAGAACACTTTTGTTTACAATTTGACAAACTTTAATCTGCGATAAGCTTGTCCTTGAATTATGAAATGTGGCCTAACTTCATACTCCGAGATAACAGTACCACTTATTTAATTTTAATTTGGGAACCGTTGGACTAGACTGCAACTAGACTATAGATGCATATATTATGTAGTATAACTATATAT
This sequence comes from Lucilia cuprina, assembly GCF_022045245.1. Taxonomy (NCBI): domain Eukaryota; kingdom Metazoa; phylum Arthropoda; class Insecta; order Diptera; family Calliphoridae; genus Lucilia; species Lucilia cuprina. The sequence goes on from NC_060953.1 coordinate 25,533,577, forward strand.
AGTATGTTGTTACCAACCAATAAATAACAAAACAAACAACAAAAATAATAATTATCATTAATTTAAACAATTGCTTGAATTTCAATTAAATGTCACAACTTTGTCTCAGATTTATATTTTATAAAAAATGAAATAAAACCAGTCATATAAGCGACTATTTACATTTTTGTATGAAGTGATTTTTCAGAAAATAAATAAAGAACAGCTGTCGTTGACGCTGTTTGATCTTACATTTGGTTTGCAAGATCGAATAATTTTTTTACCAAAATGACGTAAATTATTTGACTTTTGGTGTTCACATTGATGAAACAATGAGAAAATATTTATTTGCCAGCAAATCAATTTGTTTTAACATGAAATATTTTATGTTCAGATTCGACAAACAAAATTTTTTCAATCGTGTTATATATTAATATTATATACTTTTATTATAAAAATTTTATTTTAAACCTTATAAAAATAGTTAAAATTAAAACAAATTGCCAAATTGTTTTTTTCTTGCATGAAAATATACGATATACTGTGACTGCAAAACATGTGTGTGTTTGAACCAAATTATTTTTGCACAGTTTGATAAAACAATACCATCAAATATTTATTCAAGTCTGAACATGAAATAAATATTGCATTTGTTTGACGCAACTTTATAAATATTTTATAACAAATATTTGGACCAAATATTTTACAGGTGTGAAAGTAGCTTTACCTGTTTAATTTAATTTAGATAAATAGATAGAAATTAGTTTAAGCATTTGATGTTTACGTCCTTTTAAACATTTGACAATGTTACTTTCGAATAAATTGTTGTGTGTGATAAAACAAAACAGTTCATCGAGAGCGGACAAGTTTTGACCTCCACTGTATAGTGTTTATGAAACCAAATTGAGCTTTTTATGGTTATCTTGTTCTTTCTTTTGATATTTATTTTTTTTTAATTCTTTTTGCGCAAAATGTATGTAAATGGTATATGCAAGATTTTGTTCTAAATTTTATTCATTTATTTATGGACAAGTAAGTTTATGGTAAAGTAAACCTGTGAAGAGAAATTAATTTGTTACAATTTTAAAATAATTTAAGTGTATTTTCGAAATTCTTACCAGTTAATATCTTGCACTCGAAGAAATGAAAAGAAATGTTTAATTTAGCAAAAATTGTGGAAAAAATCGAAATTTTGCATTTCATCCAATAAAAGGAATAATAATTTGGCTATGATGTGTCTTGCCTCTAACCTCAAAACCAAGTTTTACCCGTATGATCAGAGGAAAATCCTCCACGGTTTTAAACACAGTAAGTTATTTTATCCCAAGAATTTTAGATTTATTTCGATATCTTTTCAAAATTATGCTGGGATTTAAAAGATTATCACTGTAATATTTTATATACAATTTTAACAAAATTATATCATAACCTTATAAATTTGTAAGATTTCTTTGGGGGAGCAGAATTTTGTTGAAACAATTTTTTAAGGTTAATTTTATAAAAGGTTTTTTTAATATTCTTCTTTTATTTGCTAAATTGGATCTTTATTGAATCACGGTTTTACACAAAAAGAAAGATGTATCATGGTTTTTAGTAAATAGAAGGCTTATTGGTTGGTTAGGTATGTAACCATTTATATATAGAACGATTATTCATCTTATAGAACGATTATTCGTTGAGTGCAGTAGATTTGCTCGTCACTGCATTATCACATTTAAGACAATAAAAACTTTACAAATTAATTGAATAAAATTTCCTACTATAAGAGATTTTCTTCCATATTAATAATTTTTAATTAAATAATTATTATCCAGAAATCAGTTTTGCATGGATTTGATTGTTTGTCATTTGACCAATACTTTGTAAGTTAATGTATAGACAAGTTTAATGTTTATAAACATCAATGCGAGAGCAATTTTTTTCTTTAAGGTGGCCATGCGGATTTTATGTAGATGTTACAAAGTTATGCATATAGGGGAAATACATATAAAGTAAAATAAATTGTGTATCTTATACATACGTATGTATCTTTTACATATTAATTATATAAAGAAAGTCTTAAGGTCATTGAAAATATAATAATAAGAAAAATGTTTAGCAAATATTTTTATATACATATAAGAAAATGTGGGTGAATCATAAACGTTCATTACAGGTGTACAATTTGTGGCAATTTTTTACAAAAATTGGATAGATCGGTATATTTATTGGTACAGGTTTGGAAATGCAGTAATTTAAGGCACCGATATGGTTGCAAATATCTTTTATAATTTTCATGTTATAGCAATCGTTTATATATCTTTTTATTGCATTATAGTTGCCATTTGCTTTGGTATATAATTTGTTGCATAATATATTTTTAGAAAATGACTAATTGGATAGATCGGTAGAATTATTTTCACAGCTCTAAAAACGCGGTAATTTAAGGTTCCGATATGGTTGCAAGTAACATTGAAAGTTTTCACGCTATGACAGTCATTTAGGCATAATTTTAAAGCATTATGATTGCACTTTAATATAGTATATCTCTTGTAGCATAATGTGTGTTTTTACAAATTGGTCAATTTGACAGATCGGAAGAATTATTGTTCTATGTATCAAACGCAGTAATCTGAGTTTCCGATATGGCTGCAATTAACTGTGGCAGTTTTCGTGCTAGGACAGTCGTTTATGCACCATTTTAAAGCATTAAAATTGCAATTTGTTTTGGTATATAATTTATTGCATAATGTATGTTTAGAAAATGGCCAATTGGATAGATCGGTAGAATTATTTTCACAGCTTTAAAAACGCGGAAATTTAAGGTTCCGACATAGCTGCAAATAACATTGACAGTTTTCACGCTATGACATTTAGGCATCATTTTAAAGCATTATGATTGCACTTTAATATGGTATATCATTTGTAGCATAATGTGTGTTTTCACAAATTGGTCAATTTGACAGATCGGTAGAATTATTGTTCTATGTATCAAATGCAGTAATCTGAGTTTCCAATATGGCTGCAATTAACTGTGGCAGTTTTCGTGATGGGACAATCGTTTGTGCACCATTTTAAAGCATTAAAATTGCCATTTGTTTTGGTATATAATTTATTGCATAATGTATTTTTTGAAAATGGCCAATTGGATAGATCGATAGAATTATTTTCCAGGTTTAAAAAGGCGGTAATTTGAGGTTCCGATATGGTTGTGAATAACTTTGAGAGTTTTCATGCTATGACAGTCACTTATGCATTATTTTAAAGCATTATGATTGCACTTTAATTTTGAGGTTCCGATATGCCTGCAAATACCTTTGACAGTTTTCATGTCAGGACAATCGTTTATGCATCATTTTAAATCATTACTGTTACACTTTGTTTTGGTGTAAAATTTGTGGAATAACGAATTTTTACCAAAATTGGATATATCGGTATATTTATTGGTACAGGTTTGGAAATGCGGTAATTTAAGGCTCTGATATGGTTGCAAATATGTTTTATAGTTTTCATGTTGTAGCAGTCGTTTTAATATCTTTTTATTGCATTATAGTTGCAATTTGTTTTGGTATATAATTTGTTGCATAATATATTTTTAGAAAATGACTAATTGGATAGATCGGTAGAATTATTTTCACAGCTCTAAAAACGCGGTAATTTAAGGTTCCGATATGGCTGCAAATAGCATTGAAAGTTTTCACGCTATGACAGTAATTTAGGCATCATTTTAAAGCATTATGATTGCACTTTAATATGGTATATCATTTGTGGCATAATGTGTTCGTTTAAAAAATGGTCAATTTGACCAATGGCTATGACAGTCATTTATGAATCATTTTAAAGCATTATGATTGCACTTTAATATGGTATATCATTTGTAGCATAATGTGTATTTTTAGAAATTGGTCAATTTGATAGATAGGTTGAATTATTGTTCTATGTTTAATAAACGCAGTAATCTGAGGTTCCGATATGGTTGCAAATAACTTTGGCAGTTTTCGTGCTAGGACAGTCGTTTATGCACCATTTTAAAGCATTAAAATTGCCATTTGTTTTGGTATATAATTTATTGCATAATATATTTTTAGAAAATGGCCAATTGGATAGATCGGTAGAGTTATTTTCCAGGTTTAAAAAAGCGGTAATTTGAGGTTCCGATATGGTTGTGAATAACTTTGACAGTTTTCATGCTATGACAGTCATTTATGCATCATTTTAAAGCATTATGATTGCACTTTAATATGGTATATCTTTTGTAGCATAATGTGTGTTTTTACAAATTGGTCAATTTGACAGATCGGTAGAATTATTGTTCTATGTATCAAATGCAGTAATCTGAGGTTTCGATATGGCTGCAATTAACTGTGGCAGTTTTCGTGCTAGGACAATCGTTTATGCCATTTTAAAACACTAAATTTGCCATTTGTTTTGGTATATAATTTATTGCATAATGTATTTTTAGAAAATGGCCAATTGGATAAATCGATAGAATTATTTTCCAGGTTTAAAAAGGCGGTAATTTGAGATTCCGATATGGTTGTGAATAACTTTGACAGTTTTCATGCTATGACAGTCATTTATGCATCATTTTAAAGCATTATGATTGCACTTTATATTGGTATATCATTTGTGGCATAATGTGTTCGTCTAAAAAATGGTTAATTTGAAGGACCGGTAGAATTGTTGTTCTACGTTTAAAAATGCTGTAATTTGAGTTTCCGATATGGCTGTTAATACCTTTGACAGTTTTCATGCCAGGACAATCATTTATGCATCATTTTAAAGCATTACAGTTGCACTTTCTTTTGGTGTATTATTTGTGGCAGGTAATTTGAGTTTCCGATATGGTTGTGAATAACTTTGACAGTTTTCATGCTATGACAGTCATTTATGCATCATTTTAAAGCATTATGATTGCACTTTAATTTGGTATGGTCTAAAAAATGGTCAATTTGAAGGATCGGTAGAATTGTTGTTCTATGTTTAAAAACGCTGGAATTTGAAGTTCCGATATGGCTGCAAATAACTTTCACACTTTTCATGCCTCTAAAAAATGGTCAATTTGAAGGATCGGTAGAATTGTTGCTCTATGTTTAAAAACGCTGGAATTTGAAGTTCCGATATGGCTGCAAATAACTTTCATAGTTTTCATGTTAGGGCAATCTTTTATGCATCATTTTAAAGCATTACTGTTGCACTTTGTTTTGTTGTACAATGTGTGGCATAATGAATTTTTACAAAAAAATGGATAAATCGGTATATTTATTGGTACAGGTTTGGAAATGCGGTAATTTAAGACCCCAATATGGTTGCAAATATCTTTTATAGTTTTCATGTTATAACAGTCGCTTATATATCTTTTTGTTGCATTATAGTTGCCATTTGTTTTGGTATATAATTTATTGCATAATATATTTTCAGAAAATGGCCAATTGCTATCCAATTTGCCATTTGTTTTGGTATATAATTTATTGCATAATGTATTTTTAGAAAATGGCCAATTGGATAGATCGGTAGAATTATTTTCACAGCTTTAAAAACGCAAATGACATTGACAGTTTTCACGCTATGATAGACATTTAGCTATCATTTTAAAGAATTATGATTGCACTTTAATATGGTATATCATTTGTAGCATAATGTGTGTTTTTACAAAGGACAATCGTTTATGCATCATTTTAAAGCATTACAGTTGCACTTTGTTTTGGTGTATAATTTGTAGCATAATGAATTATTACAAAAATTATATAGATCGGTATATTTATTGGTACAGGTTTTGAAATGCGGTAATTTAAGGCTCCGATATGGTTGCAAATATCATTTATAGTTTTCATGTTATTGCAGTCGTTTATATATTTTTTTATTGCATTATAGTTGCCATTTGTTTTGGTTTATAATTTATTGCATAATATATTTTTAGAAAATGGCCAATTGGATAGATCGGTAGAATTATTTTCACAGCTTTAAAAACGCGGTAATTTAAGGTTCCGATATGGCTGCAAATAACATTGACAGTTTTCACGCTATGATAGTCATTTATGAATCATTTTAAAGCATTATGATTGCACTTTTATATGGTATATCATTTGTAGCATAATGTGTATTTTTACAAATTGGTCAATTTAATAGATCGGTAGAATTATTGTTCTATATATCAAATGCAGTAATCTGAGGTTCCGATATGGCTGCAATTAACTTTGGCAGTTTTCGTGCTAGGAAAGTCGTTTATGCACCATTTTAAAGCATTAAAATTGCGGTAATTTGAGGTTCCGATATGGCTGCAAATAACATTGACAGTTTTCACGATATAATAGTCATTTAGCCATCATTTTAAAGCATTATGATTGCACCTTAATGTGGTATATCATTTGTAGCATAATGTGTATTTTTAGAAATTGGTCAATTTTAAGGATCGGTAGAATTGTTGTTCTATGTTTAAAAACGCTGTGATTTAAGGTTCCGATATGGTTGCAAATAACTTTGACAGCTCTCATGCCAGGACAATCGTTTATGCATCATTTTAAAGCATTACTGTTGCACTTTGCTTTGGTGTACAATTTGTGTCATAATGAATTTTTACAGAAATTGGATAGATTTGTATATTTATTGGTACAGGTTTGGAAATGCGGTAATTTAAGGCTCCGATATGGTTGCAAATATCTTTTATAGTTTTCATATTGTAGCAGTCTTTTATATATATTTGCCATTTGTTTTGGTATATAATTTGTTGCATATAATATTTTTAGAAAATGGCTAATTGGATAGATCGGTAGAATTATTTTCACAGCTTTAAAAACGCGGTAATTTAAGGTTCCGATATGGCTGCAAATAACATTGACAGTTTTCACGTAATTTAGACATCATTTTAAAGCATTATGATTGCACTTTAATATGGTATATCATTTGTAGCATAATGTGTGTTTTTACAAATTGGTCAGTTTGATAGATCGGTAGAATTATTGTTCTATGTTTAATAAACGCTGTAGTCTGATGTTAAGTTATGGTTGCAATTAACTTTGGCAGTTTTCGTGCTAGGAAAGTCGTTTATGCACCATTTTAAATCATTAAAATTGCCATTTGTTTTGGTATATAATTTATTTCATGATGTATTTTTAGAAAATGGCCAATTGTATAAATCGATAATTTCCCAGGATTAAAAAGGCGGTAATTTGAGATTCCGATATGGTTGAGAATAACTTTGACAGTTTTCATGCTATGACAGTCATTTATGCATCATTTTAAAGCATTATGATTGCACTTTATATTGGTATATCATTTGTGGCATAATGTGTTCGTCTAAAAAATGGTAAATTTGAAGGATCAGTAGAATTGTTGTTCTATGTTTAAAAACGCTGTGATTTGAGGTTCCCATATGGCTGCAAATTACATTGACAGTTTTTATGCCAGGACAATCGTTTATGCATCATTTTAAAGCATTACTGTTGCACTTTGTTTTGGTGTACAATGTGTGGCATAATGAATTTTTACAAAAAAATGGATGAATCGGTATATTTATTGGTACAGGTTTGGAAATGCGGTAATTTAAGGCTCCAATATGGTTGCAAATATCTTTTATAGTTTTCATGTTATAACAGTCGCTTATATATCTTTTTATTGCATTATAGTTGCCATTTGTTTTGGTATATAATTTATTGCATAATATATTTTTAGAAAATGGCCAATTGGATAGATCGGTAGAATTATTTTCACAGCTTTAAAAACGCAAATTACATTGACAGTTTTCACGCTATGATAGTCATTTAGCCATCATTTTAAAGCATTATGATTGCACTTTAATATGGTATATCATTTGTAGCATAATGTGTGTTTTTACAAATTGATCAATTTGATAGATCGGTAGAATTATTGTTCTATGTTTAATAAACGCACTAATCTGAGGTTCCGATATGGTTGCAATTAACTTTGGCAGTTTTCGTGCTAGGACAGTCGTTTATGCACCATTTTAAAGCATTAAAATTGCCATTTGTGTTGGTATATAATTTATTGCATAATGTATTTTTAGAAAATGGCAAATTGGATAAATCGATAGAGTTATTTTCCCAGGTTTAAAATGGCGGTTGTTACGGCTGTAACTCAGGATTATAAAAAAACAGGGAGGTTTGCGTTTAACAAAAAATACGTTTATTTCTAAAATAATAAAATTAGTTTCAAATCATAGTATTACAAAAATTATCAACTTACCGCAGTTTTGCACCTCCTTCTTTTTCGGCAAATTGACATAAAAAGCGCAATTTTAATTTGAGCTCACAAAAGGACAAATACAATCACAAAGAGGAGTGCAATAATGCGGTTTACAAAGAAATGTCAAAGCATAATCAATTCACAATAAACAGAGTTGTTATTTTAGGGTGTTCAGGAACACTCCCACCCCCGTGGAGCGATTAGCTTCACCTTCTTCTAGGTCCAGAACAGCCAATTTCGAAACCGCTCTTTGCAGCACGCCACTAGTGGTCTTAACGTCCACTCTTCGGGTGACACCATCCGAACCGGCAAACAAACGAATGACCATACCTCGTCGCCATTGATTTCGTGGAATGTTAGGATCGCAAATAAATACAACATCTCCTTCTTTTATTGGCGTGGTGTGCTCGCACCATTTAACTCTTCTGGTTAGAGTAGGCAAATATTCCAGCACCCAACGCTTCCAAAATCGGTCTCTTAAAGTCTTTACGACTCGCCATTGCTTCTTTAACTTGAAGATCTTTTCATCAGCAACACTTACTGTGGGGGTCTGCGGAATATTAGGCATGCCCAGTAAAAAATGATTTGGAGTAAGCGGCTGATCTTCATGTGGACTTATGGGCAAATGTGTCAAAGGCCTAGAATTGACTATATTTTCAGCTTCAATGAGAAGAGACTGTAAGACGTGTTCCTTGGGAGACTCATCCTTCATCGTTTGCCTTAAGACTCGTTTGACACATCGCACCATCCTCTCCCATACTCCGCCTTCTGATGGATTTACTGGACAATTAAATATCCACTCAACACCTTTAGATGACAATTCCTGTTGAATCCGTCCGGCTTCAAAAACTTCTTCAAACCGTTTTGCTTCCTCATTTGCGCCCACAAAATTTTTTCCATTATCGGAACGAATCCTTACTGGAACACCTCGGCGATTCATGAAATTCTTTAAAGCGATAATACACGAGTCTGTCGATAAATCATGAGCTATTTCTAGGTGGATGGCACGAATTGTTAAGCAAGTAAACAATGCTACCCATCTTTTCTCATGTCTGCGTCCAATAGTTACATTCAGCGGCCCAAAATAGTCGAGCCCGGTGTACTTAAAAGGGGCAATATACGGCTCGAGACGGTCCACCGGCAGTTGTCCCATTATTGGAGCAACAGGGGTGGCATTATTTCTTTTGCACGTAAAACAATTAGCAACTATACTTTTTAGAATGCGCCTTAGTTGAGGAATCCAAAATCTTTTTCGTATCTCGCAAATAGTGGCTTCGTGGTTTTGGTGTTTCATTTGACGATGAACATGCATAATAAGAAGTCTTGTGAAGTAGTGATCTTTAGGCAAAATAATTGGTCGGCGGGTGCTAAACGGTAAACTGCTGGCTGCGTCGATTCTTCCATACACTTTAAGTAGACCGTCTTCATCAATATACGGCATTAAATTGGCTAAATTGTTGGTTTTCGGAACTGTCTGTCCTCTTTCTAAACATTTCATGTCTTCGGCAAATGATTCCTTTTGAACTAATTTGATTAGAACTTTTTCGGCATTTTCTAAATCTTTGGCTGTTAAGCCATAACAATCGTAATCACTGCAACTTTTGCGGCATAAGTTTATAAATCGAAGTATTTGTGCAGTAGATCTTTTTAATTTAATGTAAGACGAAAAACGTTCGATATTTATAAAATCATTTTTTGAAACTAAAAGTAAAACTTTTGGACGAATTTCTTCTTCGTCTGGTTCTTCGGAATGGGAAATTACGTCATTATCGCCAGGCCAATTATCTTCATGTTGTTTTAAAAAGGGCGGGCCATTTATCCAGCGACATGATGTAGAGAAATCAACATTATTATAGCTTCTAGTGGCATCGTCAGCTACATTTTCTTTAGTGGGAATCCATTTCCAATTGTTCACATCTGTTGACGCTAATATTTCCGCTATTCTATGAGCTACGTATGGCTTATAATTTCTATGGCTACAGAAGATCCACTTCAATACTGTTTTTGAGTAAAAAAATCTACCTAACTGTAAAATTTCATCAAAAAATATTCATAAATAAAATTTTTATTGCAATTTGAAAAAATTTGTATCTTCGCAAAAACTGAATAAAAAACATTTTTTATTTTTTTTTAAAAAGTATTCCGCGAATTTTTTAATTTTCAAAAATTATATACAGTTTTGAAAAATAGACAAAATTACCTTTCCATTGATATATAACATGCCTACCTAATGTTTTTTAAGTGACAAATTAATTAGGGAAAACTCAACATCTTTTAGAGAATTTACCTAGTACTATTATTTTCATCCATACATTTGTTAGGCATGTTTTACTACCTAATTTTTTATGAATTTTTACAGCCACTTTTTACGATTAATCTTTTATTCTTTATCCCTAAAAAAATTAACAAGTATTTATTTTATATAAAAATAGTCTTTATTTATTTTTTTTTTATAAATTAATATAATTTTGTAAAATAATCGGTATCACAGTAGTCCATATCTAAAAGATAAAGTAAATCTTTAAATTCATGAATATTTTCAAATGCTAACGTTTTGTAGCAAATCCAACGTTTCCTTATAGTAGATAAAACAGGATCAGAAGATAGAATCAGATTATTAAAAATATCTTCATTTGAGACTGCCTAGAACACTTCCTTGAGCTAAACTGATGAATATGCTTAAAGTCTCTATTCCTCGATTCTTGGGGTTCTTCTGTAAGCTCTCCTAAAGGCAGAATATTATGTTCTATGATGACCTTTCCATGACATAATATCTTGTGAACTGTAGGTGTCATTTCTTTCCAGGGATATAATCCAAAAGTAATTTAGAAACTTTTGTAGAATACTCTCCAAATTTTGTTGCGTTCACTTTATGCTTGCTATTTATCGCCATTAGAATAATATTGACCTTTTGCAGTAAATCCATACTAATTCCGGTTATTTCGGAAGTAGTTTCAAAATGTTTAAAAAAACGTCTAGCGGTATTACCATCGTTTGTGCTTCCATATCCTGTGAGTGGTTTATCAATATTTAATCCCATCCGCTTTTTAAATTCCTCTTGAATTCTTCGTTTCTCACTGGCTCTCATTTCCATTAACTCCTTATTGTTATTTGCACTTTTGTTTGCATTTTCCGGTATGCTTCTGTACTTTAAATCATATGCTAAATGTAGAAAATGTTCCAGAAATCGTATGCGAGCATGTAGGGGGGATATTCCAAATTGTAATGTTTCCTCATTTATTGATCTTTGCTTGGAAATATTCGAAAATTCTGATTTTTTATCACCACATATGTAGCAGTACCAAGTAGATGATGTTCCTGTAATGGCATTTCCAACTTTCCCATCAATCATTGTAAGTTTTAAATCATAGGACATGTTAAACGAATAATTTTCTATTTCGATTGTTATAGGTTCCAAGTTTTTAATTTCTGCTTCAATACGATTTATCAAATCTTGCGTTGTTGTTTTGGATTCCTTTATATACTCAAAGCTTATTGGCCTACAAAAAGCTTTGGATCCTGGAGTCGAATTCTTCCAAATATCATCGAAACTGGTTGATGGAGAATCGCTGTCAGCATACTTTCGAATTCTTAATGGAACTAGCGATGCCATAAATACACTTTTATACTCGGAAGATGATTCACTTGTGTTGATTTTGTTTATATTCCGAGAGTGCTGATAATCCATCACATCCCCACTTACAAATGAGTTGAAGATCACAAGAATTTATTTTTTTTAGTTGGTCTGAAGAAAAGTCAGAAGCAATCCTTAAAGCAGTATTTTCGAGTAGAGCGCCGAGTCCAATAACAGCCTTCCGATCAGTTATTTCAATAGGAGGTGGTATAATGCTTTTCTTCTTTTCATTTATTTTGTCATATGATGGTAAAACATCCACTCCTTTTTCAGATAGCGCCTTTCTTAACGTTATGTAGTTATCACGACTTAATCCCAGCTGCAACATAAGCGCAATAGCTTCTTCCTCAGTGAACGTTGTATCAGATGATGGTGTGGGTATACTCTTTACAATTCTTTTCAGTCGTCTTGGTGATGCGGTTGGAAGAATATTTGCAATTTTTATGGCATCCAAAGGCTGTTTTTCTTTTCTTAACATTGCTTTAAAAGTGTCCGAAACTTCTTCGTTAGATAAGGTTTCTAGTGAAGTTGATAACCTTTTCCTCTTAGATTTTGAGCTCAAATCCTCATACTGCTTACAGGGAGCACCAACAGTTGATACGCAAATAGCAACTTCTACACATTCATCCAGCCAATCAGAAAATTTCGATCGAAATTTAGCAATGGAATACCGAACACTCTTCAGTTTTATATCAACTGATTTTATAAAATTTTCAATTTTACATATATCAGTTTTATCCACTTTATTTTTATGTGCAGTTTCAATATATTTCAATAAGAAGTTCACTTTATCTTGAAAAGGAGCTGAAGAGTGTTCAAATAAAATGGAGCACAAATCATTTTTTTTAGTACGATCGCCATGGTTAGAAAATTACAAATAATTACAAACAGATATAAACCTGTCTTATATATTAATTACAGGTACTTAAATTAAATTATTTTTTAAAGGGTTATGATATTCTACCTAATATGTCTAACGTATCCTTATGTAATGAATTTTTCCTCAATAGGTCACTTTAATAAGCTACCTATTAAAGTGACCTATAGGGGTAAAAATCATTACAGTTTAAAAAATAATACCTGAAAATTTTTTAATATATGTAACAAATTTAAGAGTTAACCTTATGGATGAAAATAATAGTGCTAGGTAAATTTTCTAAAAGATGTTGAGTTTTTCCTAATTAATTTGTCACTTAAAAAACATTAGGTAGGCATGTTATATATCAATGGAAAGGTAATTTTGTCTATTTTTCAAAACTGTATATAAATTCTGAATACTTAAAAAAAATTTAAAAAGTTTTTTATTCAGTTATTGCGAAGATACAAATTTTTCAAATTGCAATAAAAATTTTATTTATGAATATTTTTTAATAAAATTTTTTTTACTCAAAATCCAAAATTAAATAAAAATTTCGAATTTTCTTATCAAAAATCCCAGAATTCCCAAAAAAAGTTTTAAAGAATCATAAAAATGGCATTTTTTGGTTTTTTTGTTTATTATATCCAAACCAGGCGCGGGGTTATCGAAACCCGTTACAAAATTATTAAGAACATATTGGGTCATATAAAACAGGTCGCTATAATTTGATATCGACTATGCGAATTTTTGCTCAAAATTTAATTTTCCATAAAAAATAGGGTTTTTTTTGGATGGACCTGGTCCCCACGGTATCAAAAATTTTTAGGTTCGTTTCATTTATCGCATTTTATGTATAGTCAGCTTTCCAAAAATTATAAATTCTATATACATCTTCTTAGAAACTTTTTAGATAACTTAAAAAGAAAAAGATCCTTTTTTCCCAAAAAAATGGCAAAAAATCGCCTTTTTTAATTTTTTAAATTAATATGTCTATAACTTTGGACTCAGTCATGATTTTTACATAATTCTTTCACTGCTTGATATATAAACTTGTTGTTAAGCGAATAAATGAAAAATGGCGAAAATTGGAAATATTTGGACCCGCTATTATCAAAAAACTAAAGTAAGGACGGTAAAAATTTTAAAATTTTAATTTTCAAATGCGAATATCTCCTAAACTATAAGAGATAATTTACTGCTACGACGACATTTTTTATAGTGCTCTATGAGGAGATTCTATATTTTTTGAAATCGGAAGTCAAATGAAGAAATAGTATCGTTTTAAAAATTTAACATAGCCGAGGTGTCCTAATTTGAGGACCCCCCGCTGGGATCCTGGTTGGCATATAAGGTCCAAATTTAAAACCTAAACTCGACAACACTTTTTCTTTGTGCATACCAAATTTCATTAAAATCGGATTAGCCGTTTAGAAGTTACCGAATTATTTCCATCTTTTTTTTTCCTATACCACTGTGAGTCATAGCATGAAAACTGTCAAAGTTATTCACAACCATATCGGAACCTCAAATAACCGAATTTTTAAACCTGAAAAAATAATACTACCGATCTATCCAATTGGACACTTTCTAAAAATACATTATGCAATAAATTATATACCAAAACAAATGGCAATTTTAATGCTTTAAAATGGTGCATAAACGACTGTCCTAGCACGAAAACTGTCAAAGTTAATTGCAGCCATATCGGAACCTTAGATTACTGCATTTGATACATAGAACAATAATTCCACCGATCTATCAAATTGACCAATTTGTAAAAACACACATTATGCTACCAATGATATACCATATTAAAGTGCAATCATAATGGATCTATCTATGCAATTTTTGTAAAAATTCATTATGCCACAAATTATACACCAAAACAAAGTGATGCATAAACGATTGTCCTGACATGAAAACTGTCAAAGTTATTTGCAACCCTATCGGAACCTCAAATCACAGCGTTTTTAAACATAGAACAACAATTCTACCGATCCTTCAAATTGACCATTTTTTAGACGAACACATTATGCTACAAATGATATACAAAATTAAAGTGCAACCATAATGCTTTAAAATGATGCATAAATGACTGTCATAGCATGAAAACTGTCAAAGTTATTCACAACCATATCGGAACCTCAAATTACCGCCTTTTTAAACCTGGGAAAATAATTCTACCGATCTATCAAATTGACGAATTTCTAAAAATTCACATTACGCTACAAATGATATACAATATTAAAGTGCAATCATAATGCTTTAAAATGATTCATAAATGACTCTCATAGCGTGAAAACTGTCAATGTTATTGCAGCCATATCGGAACCTCAAACTACCGCGTTTTTAAAGCTGTGAAAATAATTCTACCGATCTATTCAATTGGCCATTTTCTAAAAATATATTATGCAATAAATTATATACCAAAACAAATTTCAACTATAATGCAATAAAAAGATATATAAACGACTGCAATAACATGAAAACTATAAAAGATATTTGCAACAATATCGGAGACTTAAATTACCGCATTTCTAAAGCTGTATCAATAAATATACCGATCTATCCTATTTTTGTAAAAACTCATTATGCCAGAAATTGTACACCAAAACAAAGTGCAACTGTAATGCTTTAAAATAAAATGCATAAACGATTGTCCTGGCATAAAAACTGTCAATGTTATTTGCAACCATATGGGAACCTCAAATCACAGCGCTTTTAAACATAGAACAACAATTCTACCGATCCATCAAATTGACCATTTTTAGACGAACACATTATGCCACAAATGATATACTAATATAAAGTGCAATCATAATGCTCTAAAATGATGCATAAATGACTGCCATAGCATGAAAACTGTCAAAGTTATTCACAACCATATCGGAACTTCAAATTACCGCCTTTTTAAACCTGGGAAAATAATTCTACCGATCTATCCAATAAGCCATTTTCTAAAAATACATTATGCATAAAATTATATACCAAAACAAATGGCAATTTTAATGCTTTAAAATGGTGCATAAACGACTGTCTAGTACGAAAACTGCCAAAGTTAAATGCAACCATATCGAAACCTCAGATTACTGCGTTTACTAAACAAAGAACAATAATTCTACCGATCTATCAAATTGACCAATTTGTAAAAACACACATTATGCTACAAATGATATTCCATATTAAAGTGCAATCATAATGCTTTAAAATGATGGCTAAATGACTATCGTAGCGTGAAAAGTGTCAATGTTATTTGCAGCCATATCGGAACCTCAAATTACAGCCTTTTTAAAGCTGTGAAAATAATTCTACCGATCTATCCAATTGGCCATTTTCTAAAAATATATTATGCAACAAATTATATACCAAAACAAATGGCAACTATAATGTAATAAAAAGATATATAAAGGACTGCTATAACATGAAAACTATAAAAGATATTTGCAACCATATCGAAGCCTTAAATTACCGCATTTCCAAACCTGTACCAATAAATATACCGATCTATCCAATTTTTGTAAAAATTCATTACGCCACAAATTGTACACTAAAACAAAGTGCAACAGTAATGCTTTAAAATGATGCATAAACGATCGTCCTGGCATGAAAACTGTCAAAGTTATTTGCAGCCATATCGGAGCCTCAAATCACAGCGTTTTGAAACATAGAACAACAATTCTACCGATCCCTCAAATTGACCAATTTGTAAAAACACACGTTATGCTACAAATGATATACCATATTAATGTGCAATCATAATGCTTTAAAATGATTCATAAATGACTGTCATAGCATGAAAACTGTCAAAGTTATTCACAACCATATCAGAACCTCAAATTACCGCCTTTTTATACCTGGGAAAATAATACTACCGATCTATCCAATTTGCCATTTTCTAAAAATACATTATGCAATAAATTATATACCAAAACAAATGGCAATTTTAATGCTTTAAAATGATGCATAAACGACTGTCCTAGCGCGAAAACTGCCAAAGTTAATTGCAACTATATGGGAACCTCAGATTACTGCATTTGATACATAGAACAATAATTTTACCGATCTATCAAATTGACCAATTTGTAAAAACACACATTATGCTAAAAATGATATACCATATTAAAGTGCAATCATAATGCTTTAAAATGATGGCTAAATGACTGTCATAGCGTGAAAACTGTTAATGTTATTTGCAGCCATATCGGAACCTCAAATTACCGCGTTTTTAAATCTGTGAAAATAATTCTACCGATCTATCCAATTGGCCATTTTCTACAAATATATTATGCAACTAATTATATGCCGAAACAAATGGCAACTATAATGCAATAAAAAGATATATAAACGACTGCAATAACATGAAAACTATAAATGGTATTTGCAACCATATCGGAGCCTTAAATTACCGCATTTCTAAACCTGTACCAATAAATATACCGATCTTTCCAATTTTTGTAAAAATTCATTATGCCACATATTATACACCAAAATAAAATGCAACTGTAATGCTTTAAAATGGTGCATAAACGGTTGTCCTGGCATAAAAACTGTCAAAGTTATTTGCAACCATATCGGAACCTCAAATCACAGCGTTTTTAAACATAGAACAACAATTCTACCGATCCTTCAAATTGACCATTTTTTAGACGAACACATTATGCCACAAATGATATACCAAATTAAAGTGGAAACATAATGCTTTAAAATGATGCATAAATGACTGTCATAGCATGAAAACTGTAAAGTTATTCACAACCATATCGGAACCTTAAATTACCGTCTTTTTAAACCTGGGAAAATAATTCTACCGATCTATCCAATTGGCCATTTTCTAAAACTACACAATGCAATAAATTATATACCAACACAAATGGCAATTGTAATGCTTTAAAATGGTGCATAAACGACTGTCCTAGGACGAAAACTGCCAACGTTAATTGCAGCCATATCGGAACCTCAGATTACTGCATTTGATACACAGAACAATAATTTTACCGTTCTATCAAATTGACCAATTTGTAAAAACACACATTATGCTACAAATGATATACCATATTAAAGTGCAATCATAATGCTTTAAAATGATGGCTAAATGACTATCATAGCGTGAAAACTGTCAATGTTATTTGCAGCCATATCGGAACCTCAAATTATCGCGTTTTTAAAGCTGTGAAAATAATTCTACCAATCTATCCAATTGGCCATTTTCTAAAAAGATATTATGCAACAAATTATATACCAAAACAAATGGCAACTTTAATGCAATAAAAAAATATATAAACGACTGCAATAACATGAAAACTATAAATGATATTTGCAACCATATCGGAGCCTTAAATTACCGCATTTCCAAACCTGTACCAATAAATATACCGATCTATCCAATTTTTGTAATAATTCATTATGCCACAAATTATACACCAAAACAAAGTGCAACTGTAATGCTTAAAAATGATGCATAAACGATTGTCCTGACATGAAAACTGTCAAAGTTATATGCAACCATATGGGAACCTCAAATTACAACTATATACAAATGAAAACTATAAATGGTATTTGCAACCATATCGGAGCCTTAAATTACCGCATTTCTAAACCTGTACCAATAAATATACACAGCGTTTTTAAACATAGAACAACAATTCTACCAATCCTTCAAATTGACCATTTTTTAGAAGAAGACATTATGCCACAAATGATATACCAAATTAAAGTGCAATCATAATGCTTTAAAATGATGCATAAATGACTGTCATATCATGAAAACTATCGATATCGATAATTCTATCGATTTATCCAATTGGTCATTTTCTAGAAATACATTATGCAATAAATTATATACCAAAACAAATGGCAATTTTAATGATTTAAAATGGTGCATAAACGACTGCCCTAGCACGAAAACTGCCAAATCTAATTGCAACCACATCTTAACCTCAGATTACAGCGTTTATTAAACATAGAACAATAATTTTACCGATCTATCAAATTGACAAATATGTAAAAACACATATTATGCTACAAATGATATACCATATTAGAGTGCAATCATAATGCTTTAAAATGATGCCTAAATGACTGTCATAGCGTGAAAACTGTCAATGTTATTTGCAGCCATATCGGAACCTTAAATTACCGCGTTTTTAAAGCTGTGAAAATAATTCTACCGATCTATCCAATTAGCCATTTTCTAAAAAGATATTATGCAACAAATTATATACCAAAACAAATGGCAACTATAATGCAATAAAAAAATATATAAACGACTGCAATAACATGAAAACTATAAATGATATTTGCAACTATATCGGAGCCTTAAATTACCGCATTTCCAAACCTGTACCAATAAATATACCGATCTATCCAATTTTTGTAATAATTCATTATGCCACAAATTATACACCAAAACAAAAGGTCAGCAGTTGCAAAATTCTCATCCTCTAAGCAAGTTTACGCCATTTATTGACGCATATGGTCTACTCCGTGTTGGCGGGCGGTTACGCAATGCTCTTATTGATCCAAATGCTAAACACCCCATTCTTTTGCCATCCAAATCAACGTTCACCAATCTTTTGATAGCAGAGGCGCACGAAAAGACTTTGCATGGTGGTGTCCAGGTCATGAGTGTTTATCTGTGGCAATCATATTGGATACTTGGTGGTCGTTCAGCTATTAAAGCATTTAATCATCGATGTGTACGTTGTGCAAAAATTAGAGGAGTAACAGCTCGACAGCTCATGGGCCAACTTCCATCAATTCGAACAATTCCTGCTAGGCCGTTTCTTCACTCGGGTGTGGATTATGCCGGTCCATTGTCTATTAAGACATGGCGTGGTCGCGGAGCAAAGCAATACAAAGGCTATATCGCTCTTTTTGTGTGTCTATCAACATCTGCCGTACACCTTGAAGTCGCTTCGGACTATTCAGTTGATGGCTTTCTTGCGGCTTTTAAAAGATTCGTCTCTCGAAGGGGAGTTTGCTCCACGCTAACTAGTGATTGTGGTACCAACTTCATAGGCGCCGATGCAGAACTTAAGCGTCTCTTCACTCAGTGTTCAAAGGAGTACTCAAAATTGTCAACAATTTTGGCTAATGACGGCACTCAGTGGAAGTTCAATCCCCCATCCGCGCCACATTTTGGTGGAAAATGGGAGGCCAGTGTCAAGTCTGTTAAATTTCATCTTCGAAGAATTATTGGTGACACTGCGTTAACCTATGAAGAGCTAACTACCCTTTTAGCGCAGATCGAGGCGGTCCCGACCGTTTTCTTTCTCTTTTCAGGTACCACAAAGGGATCACAACATGGACCCAAGTGTGCCCCTAATGCGAACTGCAAGGGACAGCCTGCTAACCTAACCTAACATAATTTATGATTCCTAGGAAAAAAAAATTGTCGAAAGGCTAGTTAGTATACTCATCTATAGGTTCTTGTGCGTCCACGTGAAACCATAAATCGACATTTCCTACGTTTCCGATACAGGAAGTAACCCACGTGGTCCTGTACTTATTGAGTCTAATAGGAACTACATCAATTTAGATTTCAGGCGTTTTCAAATCACATGGTAAATTCCACATACACCAAATTATAGGAATCCACGTGTTTCTTATTGAATCACACATTATGAAAATAATTTCATCAGAATTTCACATACATTAAATCATTTTGCTGCCGAAAACCTCCAAAGTTTATTATGCAGGAAAAGAAAGAAAAATTCAAGAAAATATCGTTTGATATATTATCCTACAATTCTTATTCAAATTAACATCATAAATTTAGTAAAATGAAATCATAAGAAATTTAATTATACAGATGGAACTTTAATCCTAAATTGCATGGCAATAATAAACTACAAACCTATTTTGTAAAACTAAATCTGATATACTTAAGGATAAAATTGGGAAAACAATTTTATAAATTTACGATCGGAATTAATAATCGGGAAAGCTTGCATGAATATACACATTTATTTTTTTAAAACCTAGAATAGGAATACGTGGATAAGAAGGAAAAAGGATAATTTAAATAATTTAAATACTACTCGCAATTTAAACGATAATTAAAAATGATATACATTTTTGAGATTTTGAAAATTGAAATTTAGAAATTAAATGAAATTAATCACTTCAAATTTTAAATCTGAATTAATTAAAGGAAATTAAAATTAATTTATTCAATTTTGAAATTTAAAGCATTGAATTTTAAATTGAATTAATTAAAATTTTAAATTAATATATTTTAATTTTGAAAGAATTTTTGAAACTAATTTCAATTAGAAATTTAAGCCTGGGAAAAATTATTCAAATTTGAAATGCATTAAATTAATTTAATTTAAATTGGAAACTTAAAACTTAAACTATTTTAACTAATCAAAGTGATAATTTAATTGCAATAAAGAATTATTATTTTTTTAAATTATTTTCTAAACTTAAGATTTAAAACTTACAATAATTTAAAATTAATTAATTCGATTTTCAAATTCTAAACTTAAAAGTGTTTAAAAACATTTAACTCAAATTTAAAATTTAAGCATTTCAAGATTAATTAATTCAAATTTTAAGTTTGATACAGAACAAAGAATACGTTATTTACAATGAAGGAAATATGTTTTTAATATTTAAAAAATTACCGTGCTGAATAGAAATTCTAAAGAGAAATTTAAACTAATTAATACAAATTAAAGACTTAAAACTAAGATTACAAGAAATTTGAAATTTATTTTAAAATATTATTTTAATTTTCTATGAGGAAATTTAACATGAATTTGAATAAATGAGTAATAAAAACTTTTATTATACCCTGCACCACTTTAGTGGGGAGGGTATATTGGGTTTGTGCTGATGTTTGTCACATACAAAAATATTCGTCCTATACCCACCTTAAAGTATACCAATCGGCTTAGAATCATTTTCTGAGTCGACTGGCTGGCTGTCCATGTAAACCTTGTGCGCAAGGTACAGGCCGCAATTTTCAAGATAATTGGATGAAATTTGGCACACACGCTTCTTTTGGCCCAAGGACGAAAATGGTTAAAATCGGTCCATTATTTCGACTAGCCCCCAAACAACCGTACCCTTTATAAGCCTTTTGGCTTATAATTAATTTAAATGATCCATTATGTTAACAAAAGTCGACAAAACTTAGTTTTATAGAACTTTAAATGACACTACCGATTTTTGTAATGATCGGGCTTCATTTGACCCTATCCCCCATACAAACTCCACTTTAGAAAATGACTTAAAAGTCAAAATTCACTTCCAAACACTAATAACACTTTTAAATTCTACATAAATAATATTAAAGAAGGCTTAACTCCCCCTACCAACATGGTAGGGTATCATATAGTCGGCTATGCCCGACTTTACATTTATACTTGTTTAAATTTAAAATAGAAATCGAGATTATTCACAAATATAGTTAAAAAAGGAAATCATTTATCCAAGAAAAGAATATATTTAAGAAAGAAAATGATTAAAATTTAATAAAATACAATATTAGAATTCTGTTAAATAAAAGAAAAAAAAAGAAAAAGTAATTGACCAAATGAAATAGAAATATTAAATGAAATGAAATATTAAAGTTTAAATTAAGAATTTTATATAACAAATATCGGCATTCAAAAACAAACGAATTGTTAAACTAAAAATATACTGAAAATTATAGCAAATTTTAAGAAATTCAATGAAAATTATAATAGCAAACCTACTTATTATATAAATTCAACATACAATTTTTAAAGTAAAAATTATTTGCAAGGCACTTTGAAAATGAAATGGTAATTTATTTTATAATAATTAAAACCTAAGTTTACAGAAAAGAAAACTGAATCAATGTAAATTACAAGAACGAAACCAACATTTTACAAATTAACACTAAACATCAAACACATATTGTAATGCAGTGACTGCTGGGCCCATCAATTGACATCGCATAAAACTTAACACGAGTAAACAACACATGTAAATACATTCATACATATCTGCAGATGATTGTAAGTAATACTTAAATTTTCTTTTATATTTTTATATTAATTATTTTATTATTGTAAAGAATGTCCGATTAATTCTTCACATTTATATTTATTTTATTATTATATTTATATAATTTATATATGATTTATATATATCTAACATTTGAACTGCACCAAATAAATCTTATTAATTTTGTTTTATAAACTAACAAAATGATATTTTAAAGATTTTAATAAGGGGAATGTTAACCATCCTAAGATATGAAAAGTAAAGTATATTAAATAGTGTCTATCAAAACGGACAGGTATTTCGAATTATGGGTACTTTCCTGTCAAGGCGTCTGACATGAAGACAGTGGGAGGGAAACATTGTACCCCCATGTGGCACAACAGCTGGCCACCGTTTAGTTTTCACTAGTTGACAATATCAAGCTTTATTCTTTTTATATTTTGGCATACTATAGGTACATTTAGGCATGGATAGCATGCTATATGCTTACGCGCAGTAATATGAGATAAGACTTATCATTGCCTCAAAATATAGCTAGCTGGAAAACCATTCAACATGCCTCTTAATCTCATTTTATTTGTTTTGGTTTGCGATTGAACTCGGAAAACAATTTTCATTATTCATGTAACCTTGACGCGTAACAATGCATAAATGACTGTCATAGCATGAAAACTGTCAAAGTTATTCACAACAATATCAGACCCTCAAATTACCGCCTTTTTAAACCTGGGAAAATAATTCTATCGATTTATCCAATTGGCAATTTTCTAAAAATACATTAAGCAATAAATTATATACCAAAACAAATGGCAACTATAATGCAATAAAAAGATATACAAACGACTGCAATAACATGAAAACTATAAAAGATATTTGCTTTAAATTACTGCATTTCTAAACCTGTATCAATAAATATACCGATCTATCCTAGTTTTGTAAAAACTCATTATGCACCAAATTATACACCAAAACAAAGTGCAACTGTAATGCTTTAAAATGATGCATAAACGATTGCCCTGGCATAAAAACTGTCAATGTTATTTGCAACCATATGGGAACCTCAAATCACAGCGTTTTTAAACATATAACAACAATTCTACCGATCCATTAAATTGACCATTTTTTAGACGAACACATTATGCCACAAATGATATACCAATATAAAGTGCAATCATAATGCTCTAAAATGATGCATAAAGACTGTCATAGCATGAAAACTGTCAAAGTTATTCACAACCATATCGGAACCTCAAATTACCGCCTTTTTAAACCTGGGAAAATAATTCTACCGATTTATCCAATAGGCCATTTTCTAAAAATACATTATGCAATAAATTATATATCAAAACAAATGACAATTTTAGTGCTTTAAAATGGTCCTAGCACGAAAACTGCCAAAGTTAATTGCAGTCATATCGGAACCTCAGATTACTGCATTTGATACATAGAACAATAATTCTAATTCAATTCTATCAAATTGACCAATTTGTAAAAACACACATTATGCTACAAATGATATACCATATTTAAGTGCAATCATAATGCTTTAAAATGATGGCTAAATGACTATCATATCGTGAAAACTGTCAATGTTATTTGCAGCCATATGGGAACCTCAAATTACCGCGTTTTTAAACCTGTACCAATAAATATACCGATCTATCCAATTGGCCATTTTCTAAAAATATATTATGCAATAAATTATATACCAAAACAAATGGCAATTTTAATGCTTTAAAATGGTGCATAAACGATTGTCCTAGCACGAAAACTGCC
>NC_060953.1:25558083-25638083 GCF_022045245.1 Lucilia cuprina
CTTGAACTTGAAATAAAATAATTTTCGTGGGGAATGAATCCCAACCACCAATTACGAACGCAAACAGAAAACAAATAAATTTGTTGAACAAAAAAAAAATCGTAACAAACCTGCTTTAAACTGAAACTTGTTCGTAAGTTGAAGTTTGAACAGGAAACCGATTTTTTGTTTGTTTTCAAAATACATACATAAATTGTTCTCAGTGGATCAAGCGAATACACTGAAAAAAAAAAAAAAAAACATTGTTATGTTAATCGTTTTTCTTAAATTTAAGTCATTTTATAGGGAGAAATATTTTTGCAATAGAATTTCAAGTCAGATTCATATTCAATAATAATTTAATGGCAGGAGAAAGATTTTTCGTACCACATCACAATTTTCATTATTCACAGTTGGCAAGTGTGGCACGACCCACGAAAGCCGGGCAAAATTCAAGACCTTAAGTCGGAAGCATGGTATTTCCCGATATATTTCCCATTTTGATATTCAATATCGTATAGATTGTTGCCTATTCTATCCTTAATCCTGCACTTGATATATTTTGGCATAAACTTTTTGTTTATACGTTTGGACATGCTACTCATTACGTGGTTCTTCCTAAATACGATTTGACCTCTTTGAAATTGTACTGGCCTGCTTCTAAGATTATAAGTTTTAGCGCCTTTATTATGTGCAATAGTCAGATTCTCGCGAAGATTCTGTCTTATTTTTGACAATTTGTTACTATCGCTACAAATGTTCATATCTTCTCCTGATAAGCAACCTAATGTATCCAAAATCTTATAAGCCGAACCATGCTGAACCATGTTCTGGCCAAACATTGCGTAATAGGGAGAACATTTTATCGCAGAATGATAGTCGCTACGCAAAACCGATAAAATTTGAGGGATATACTTATCCCATTCACGATGATCTTTATGGTCCTGCAAAAAAAATCTGATTTTCGTGATAATTTCGCGATTAGCTCGTTCCGATGCATTAGATTGTGGCGCATAAAATCCTGTTGTAATGTGAGATATATCATACAATTCGTAGAAGTCTTTCATTTCCTTAGAAAGGAATTGCTTGGCATTGTCGCTATGAATAAACCTCGGTACTCCATAGGTTGGAAAAATTTCAGATTCAAAAAATAAAATCACGTTAGATGTTGTTGCTGCCCTCATAGGTTTTAAGAAAACAAATTTTGTTAGATGATCCAAACATATAAAAATAATGGAATTCCCTGACTTTGTAAATGGATACGGACCTAAAAAGTCGCAGTACAGCCTTTCTAATGGTCTATTAGTGTGGATCTGATTACCCATTAGAGGTCTTGTAATTTGGTTTGATGATTTTATAGTTTTACAGATATCACATTTACTTATATACGTTTTAACATCCTTTATCATGGTCGGCCAAAAATATTTTTGTCGAATTCTTGATAATGTTTTTATAAAACCGCCATGACATGAACCTATCGAGTCGTGAGCAGATTTAATGACTGATGGTACTAAGGACATTGGTATCCAAATACGCCACAAACTATTTTCCTCATTTTCAGCACCCTGTCTAAAGTTTACCCTTTTCAGAATTAAGTTTTCAGATATACACAGATCAGGCAAGGACTCTCTGTTCTCGGAGATGGATTTTCGGAGACGTTGGTATTCTTCGCTTTCAAATTCAGGTGATGTGAGATCAATGTCTGTTGGTAGATTTTCCAAAGATAAACCATCTATATCCATCCTAGAGAGACAGTCGGGTACAACATTTAGGGATCCTTTTCTATGTTCAATACTAAATGAATACCGCTGTAATTTCAAACTCCAGCGCGCCAAACGTCCACTCAAATCCTTCTGCGACATAAGCCACTTCAGGGAAGAGTGATCCGTGATTATGCGGAAACGTAAACCTTCAATATAGGGACGAAATTTATTTACACTTACAATCGCTGCAAGGCATTCCAGTTCGGTAACCGTGTAATTCTTTTGACTTTTATTCAGTTTTTGTGATACATACGCGATGGGATGCTCTAAGCCTTGCTGATCATATTGGAACAATACACCGCCTACCCCAATTTTGGAAGCATCGCATTGTATTACAAATTCTTTTTGGAAGTCGGGTTGCGCTAATACTGGAGCAGAAGAGAGGGCAATCTTCAGTTTTTCAAACGCTGTAATAGCTTCATCAGTGAGTGAAAATTTTCCTTTCGACTTTTTCAAACAATCAGTCAGAGGTCCCGCAAGATCCGCGAAGTTATTTATAAAGGAGCGATACCAATTTGCCATACCTATGAATCTACGGATTTGTTTTGGTGTCTTCGGAAGAGGAAAATTATTTATCGATTCTACTTTAGACGGGTCAACTTTTAAACAACCATTGCCAACAATATATCCTAAATATTTGATCTCCTTTTGACAGAATTTACTTTTACTCACATTAATAGTCAATTTGGCTCCCTTCAGGCAAGACGCTACTTGTGACAACAGACTTATGTGCGTTTCAAAATCGGAACTACAGATTAGCAAGTCATCAAGATATATAAATACATTTTCACGCAATCGTGAAGGAATGACTTTATCCATGAGCCGACTCATGGTCTGTGGCCCATTACATAAACCAAAAGGCATGTATTTATAGTGATACAACGGTTTTCCCGGTATCACGAAGGCTGTCTTTTCCTTAGATGAATCCGTCAGTGGGATTTGCAAAAATGCGTCCTTAAGATCAATTCCTGTTATAAAATACGTATCTTTGAGCCTACTAAGTAGTCCGTTGATGTGAGGCAATGGGTAGGAGTCTTTTTTTGTTACCTCATTAAGTTTCCTAGAATCTATGCAGAGTCTAACTTTCCCAGGTTTTCTCACAAGTACTGCCGGTGAGCACCACGGAGAATTAGATTCTTCGATAACGCCTAGTTTTAATAACCTATCGATTTCCTGAAACGCTTCTTCTTGTCTGGGAGGGGATAATGGATAATGTTTGCATTTTATTGGAACCGCGTCGCCCGTGTCAATGTGGTGTTGTAATACATCAGTACTACCTAGACCCAACTCATACGAAGGGAATTCTAAAATTGTCTTTTCTAAAATTAGCTTTTGTTCTGGAGTCAATTCGTGGAAATTTTCCAAGCTTGAGTCTAATGAAATTTCTGAAACCTGAGCAAGATTGGTTGGAATAATATCAGGAGCAAGAGCAAACTCTCGCCAAAAATTAATACCGAAATAAGCATATTGACTAAGTGATGGGACTACATAAAAGGTAATATTCTTAATAACGCCCTTAAAAAATATTGGTAAAACGCAAAAGCCTATAACATCCTGTTTGTTGCCACTTGCCGTATGTACTGCAGATTTAATCGGCGTATAGGGTATTTTATTTTTTTCCAAAAAGGATAGACAATCTTTACCTAATGCACAGACATTGGCTCCCGAATCCAATAATCCTACAAGAGTATCTTCATTTACTTTTACTTTAGCGAATGGCCTGTCATCCGACCCATTAAAGACTGTTGACTCTAATAGTTTTCGGAAAAACTTACGTTTCTTGAATCGTATTCTACATTTAACTATGTTAAATGTGGGTTTGGCTGTCATTTTCCGTTTGTTTGGCGCATAATCATTACTATCACTCCTAAAAGTTTCAATATTGGTTTGCATAGATTTAGGTATGGAAGAGTTCTCCTGAAAATTATCTATTATAGAATTTTCATGTAATTTTTCCATATTATCCTCCCAAATGTAAGAATCGGGGGTTTGGATCGAATTCTCCTTAGTAAATGTTTTAGCTGGTATATTAAAATGTTCAACGAAACTAAAATTATCTTCGTTAAAATTAGACTTTAGTTCAAACTCGGGGTTTGTGGGGGTGGACGAGTGTCCCCGGTAGCCATTTCGCCCACTTTTCGATTTCCCTGAAAAGAATGTTTGTTCGGACATTTGGGTGTCAAGGTACCCTGTTGACCGCATTTGAAGCAAAAAGGCTTCTTGATTTCTTCCGAACAATATATGTATGAATGGCCAAACTCCAAACAATTCCAACATTTAATGCCAGAATAATCATGGTTGACCTTTTTATTAGGTAATTTCAATGCCTCGACTTGAGGGTCTACATATTCAGATTCACAGACTTCTGGAAGTGAAGTATCGATCTCATTAATGTTTCGAGACGTTCCTACATTAGGTGTTTGAAATTTGGTCTCCCGTAAAACCTTTTCCGCTTTCCGGGCAATGTCTCGGAAATCATTAAGATCTCTAGGATCAGAATTGAACATTAAAAATCGTAAGTTTGGGTTCAAATTTCGTTTCATAATATCTATGAGTGTTACATCCGGGAGTGGATTTTGGAGCCGTAAGTTCATGGCTACCACAGAGGCATGGAAATCATCGTAAGTTTCCTTAAATTGTTGCTTTCGCAACGAAATTTTCAGTAACACCTCGTGGTCGGATTCCAAATATCCAAACTCTTTAATTAATGCATTACGCAAAAACGAGTACGTGATATTACGATTCTGTCTGCTAAAGAGCCAATACCAGGTCTCAGCACGTCCTTCCAGAAGGATATGAAAATTGGATAACAAATGTTCATCAGAACATTTAGATCGGGTGCAGAGGGTCTCGACTTTGAACAAAAAATCTGAAACAGATCCTGTTCCGTCATACGAAATCTTCCATTTTTCTAATTTTACATTTGTATTTTCTACTATCCTACTTTGGTCTGACATACGATTAGAATTAGGGGTTTGTGAACTGGTAAAGTTATGAAACATTTCAGGGGGTCTATTTGACGACGTAGTTGGGGCACTACCTATCTGTGATATACTTTCCCGAATTGAGGTTAACTCTCTTCGGAATTCTTCTTGTGTCGTCCTCATTGTTTGCTGCATAAGTGCTAGCAAAGAATCGAATGAATTTGTACTATTAGGGATGGCATAGTTTGTATTTGGAACTAGTGGAGCATTACTGCTAGAAGTCGAAGCATGCACGAACGGGTCTACGTTTGGATTGAGGGAAGATCTGCGGGGAATTTCCTCTGGAGCTGCAACTAATTGCGGCTGTGAAGCAGAATTTTGATTATCCATTACTACAATATCTTGAAAAAGACCAGACGATGACAAATTGCTTGAGCTTTGTGCCCTATTGACCTGTGTCCTGGCTGCAGGAGAATGAACTACTTTTGGTTTTGCACCAGTGCTCTCTTGAAGTTCTATTGATATGTTATTTCTAGAAGCTGATGAGCCTCGTGTCCTAGTGAACGAATTATT
Organism: Lucilia cuprina; assembly: GCF_022045245.1. NCBI lineage: Eukaryota > Metazoa > Arthropoda > Insecta > Diptera > Calliphoridae > Lucilia > Lucilia cuprina. Next base: position 25,563,323 of record NC_060953.1, read on the forward strand.
CGTAGAACCTCTAGAAGAGTTTCGGGTGTTCATTACGAAACTGACAAATCAAAATGTTCGCGATTGAATAAAATTTTAAGCCAAGTAACACTTCCTTTTATCTTATCAAAAGTTATTTTAATTTTTTGAAAATTTCAGGGTAAATGTTCAAAAAAAATATATGTTTAAGATACTAATTCTAAATCAATAATTAAAATTATAATATATGCTCAAATGCACAAGAAAAAAAAATTATGAAATTCAGGGGAATGATAACCACAAAATATTAAAGTAGACATATTAAATCGTGTCGTATGAAGTAAATATATTCTCAAATAATAAATTTTATTTTAAAAAAAAAAAAACTGAACAAGCTAAAGTGTGCCAATAAAATATAAACTGCAACATAAGGACCTTTAAGAAAGATATTTGATCCATATGGACTCGAGTATTAGTATTGACACAAATCTTAACTATCTTTTCAATGCAACTAAAGCCGATATTATATTGACAGTAATAGGACTATTAAAAAAAAAGCACAGATTTCATGAACCTAAACCTGTTAATGTATATGTTTTCTAAATTGCAATTAGTTTCTCAGAGTGTAAATCCTTTAAAAATCTAAGACTTAAATAGAAAACGAAATACCTAACAAATTTAAATCACCCTATCTTATTCAAATTTTAAATATAAAATACTATTATATTATTAACTAATTGAACAATATTGAAAGATGTTGTCTAAGCTTTCATTGGCCTTATTTTGGCCTTCCCCGTTGGGCGCCATATATGTTACGCGGCAGGCTTACATGAATAATGAAAATTGCTGTCCGAGTTCAATCGCAAACCAAAACAAATAAAATGAGATTAAGAGGCATGTTGAAAGGTTTTCCAGCTAGCTAAATTTTGAGGCAATGATAAGTCTTATCTCATATTACTGCGCGTAAGCATATAGCATACTATCCATGCCTAAATGTACCTATAGTATGCCAAAATATGAAAAGAATAAAGCTTGATATTGTCAACTAGTGAAAACTAAACGGTGGCCAGTTGTTGTGCCACATAGGGGTACAATGTTTCCCTCCCACTGACTTAATGTCAGACGCCTTGACAGGGAAGTACCCATAATTCGAAATACCTGTCCCTTTTGATAGACACTATTTAATATACTTTACTTTTCATATCTTACGATGGTTAACATTCCCCTTATTAAAATCTTTAAAATATCATGTTGTTAGTTTATAAAACAAAATTAATATTTATATTGATATTCATTAGTTAGTATCAAATCATAATATATATAATATAATATAAATTATATAAATATAATAATAAAATAAATATAAATGTGAAAAATTAATCGGACATTCCTTACAATAATAAAATAATTAATAAAAAAAATATAAAAGAAAATTTAAGTATTACTTACAATCATCTGCAGATATGTATGAATGTATTTACATGTGTTGTTTACTCGTGTTAAGTTTTATGCGATGTCAATTGATGGGCCCAGCAATCACTGCATTACAATATGTGTTTGATGTTTAGTTGTTGATTTGTAAAATGTTGGTTTCGTTCTTGTAATTTACATTGATTCAGTTTTCTTTTCTGTAAACTTAGGTTTTAATTATTATAAAATAAATTAACATTTCATTTTCAAAGTGCCTTGCAAATAATTTTTTACTTTGAAAATTGTATGTTGAATTTATATAATAAGTAGGTTTGCAATTATAACTTTCATTGAATTTCTTAAAATTTTCTATAATTTTCAGTATATTTTTAGTTTAACAATTCGTTTGTTTTTTTGAATGCCGATATTTGTTATATAAAATTCTTAATTTAAACTTTAATATTTCGATTTCATTTGGTCAATTATTTTTTTTTCATGTACTATTTGATTATATTCATTTCTTAAAATTTCTGATTTTAAATTTTAATATTGTATTTTTTTTTTTTCCTTTTTTTTTAACAGAATTCTAATATGTATTGTATTTTATTAAATTTTAATCATTTTCTTTCTTAAATATATTCTTTTCTTGGATAAATGATTTCCTTTTTTTTTTTTTTCCTTTAACTATATTTGTGAATAATCTCGATTTCTATTTTAAATTTAAATAAAAGTTTTTTATTACTCATTTATTCAAATTCATGTTAAATTTCCTCATATAGATTTTAAAATAATATTTTAAAATAAATTTCAAATTTCTTGTAATCTTAGTTTTAAGTCTTTAATTTATATTAATTAGTTTAAATTTCTCTTTAGAATTTCTATTCAGCACGGTAATTTTTAAATATTAAAAACATATTTCCTTCATTATAAATAACGTATTCTTTGTTCTGTATCAAATTTAAAATTTGAATTAATTAATCTTGAAATGCTTAAATTTTAAATTTGAGTTAAATGTTTTTAAACACTTTTAAGTTTAGAATTTGAACATCGAATTAATTAATTTTAAATTATTGTAAGTTTTAAATCTTAAGTTTAGAAAATAATTCAAGCAAAAAAAATAATTCTTTATTGCAATTAAATTATCACTTTGATTAGTAAAAATAGTTTTAGTTTTAAGTTTCCAATTTGAATTAAATTCATTTAATGCATTTCAAATTTGAACAATTATTAAAAATTGTCAAAGGCTTAAATTTCTAATTGAAATTAATTTCAAAAATTCTTAAATTTCAAAATTAAAATATATTAATTTAAAATTTTAATTAATTCAATTTAAATTTCAATTCTTTAAATTTCAAAATTGAATAAATTAATTTTAATTTCCTTTAATTAATTCAGATTTAAAATTTGAGGTGATTAATTTTGAATTCATTTAATTTCCAAATTTCAATTTTCGAAATCTCAAATATGTATATCAGTTTTGATTATCGTTTAAATTGCGAGTAGTATTTAAATTATTTAAATTATCCTTTTTCCTTCTTATCCACGTATTCCTATTCTAGGTTTTGAAAGAAATAAATGTGTATATTCATGCAAGCTTTCCCGATTATTAATTCCGATCGTAAATTTATATAATTTTTTCCCCAGTTTTATCCTTAAGTATATCAGATTTAGTTTTACAAAATAGGTTTGTAGTTTATTATTGCCATGCAATTTAGGATTAAAGTTCCATCTATATAATTAAATTTCTTATGATTTCATTTTACTAAATTTATGATGTTAATTTGAATAAGAGTTGTAGGATAATATATCAAACGAAATTTTCTTGAATTTTTCTTTCTTTTCCTTAATAATAAACTTTGGAGGTTTTCGGCAGCAAAATGATTTAATGTATGTGAAACTCTGATGAAATTATTTTTATAATGTGGGATTCAATAAGAAACACGTGGATTCCTATAATTTGGTGTATGTGGAATTTACCATGTGATTTGAAAACGCCTGAAATCTGATTTGATGTAGTTGGAATTTTCCGATTAGACTCAATAAGTACAGGACCACGTGGGTTACTTCCTGTATCGGAAACGTAGGAAATGTCGATTTATGGTTTCACGTGGATGCACAAGAACCTATAGATGAGTTACTAACTAGCCTTTCGACAATTTTTTTCCTAGGAATCATACAACTTACGTAATTGTCTCACTTGGTGATTAGGTATTTGGCCCTCTCAGGCACGCGGTCTGAATTATACCTGAATCTTCCTTATGACTGTAACTCTGGTAAAACTAAACACGTGGAGTTCAGGAGACACTGTTCATCACAAATCTAGTATTCCGTCTGCTACAGCAAGTCCTATTGAGAATATCCTCTTGGCTTGGAGTTTCCTTGTATACAAGGCGAAGGAAAAAAATCTAATATGATAATGGAAATTATGTATACGTTTCGAAAAAAGAAAACTAATGTTAGTGAAATAGTTTTGTCTTACCTTTTCACTTTGGAAAACTTTCCTAACAACTATCACAATTCGGGCAAAACTTTAATTTAATTTATTTAACTAATTATGTTGATCAAAATCACTTTTGAATTATATTGATAATTATCCGCTTTAGTAGTGTTCTTCACTAAATCCACTTCACAAATGATTTGTTTTACGCAAAAACCTGAATCAAGTAACATGATTTTTTAAAATGTTGAAAATAAAGTCCCGTTACTGTCTTCAAAAAAGTTTGCAGCTTGAAAGCGGAATGCCAACGAAATTGTCGGTGTACTCTGTCGCTATTGAGGAACCCACTTTCGCAAGAGAGTCCGCGATGGTATTACCAGGTATCTGTTGATGACCTGGAATCCAATACAGTCCCACTGTGGAATGTTTTGCCATCTCGTTTAGAGATGCCCGGCATTATAGGACCAAGTGTGATGTTGTATAAACACCACTTATAGTTTTGAATCCAGGATGACTCCTAGATATTTTGCACTATCAGATAACTTTCAAATGAGGGTGAGTGAAAGTGGGTAACTTGTATTTCCTGGTGAAGAGAACAAGTTCCGTTTTAGCTGGATTTACGCTTAGTCCGCTGTTTGTACTCCAGGTACTAAGTGATCTAAGGGCAGTTTCCATTCTATGCGATATAGTGTCCAGGTATTTTCCAGATACTACGACAGATACGTCGTCAGCATACGCAATGACCCCAAAGCCCTTGGACCTAAGTTCCATGAGATGGGGATTCAATGCAAGGTTCCATAGTAATGGAGAAAGAACTCCACCTTGTGGAGTTCCGCGACTAGCCACTTTCGTGACATTTGCTGCTCCCATTTCCGAGACGATGACCCTTTTAGTCAGTAGTCTCTTTATGAAAGCTTGAATGGGCTGGTTTATTCCCAAGCCATGTAAAGCCGATATTATCGACTCAGGGTGTACATTATTGAAAGCCCCTTAATATCAAGGAAGGCAACAAGTGTGTACTCCCCCTGCTCTAGAGTCTTTTCTATGTGACCCGCTAGCGAGTGTAGCGCAGTCTCAACGGATTTACCTTTCATATAGGCATGTTGGGACGCTGATAAGAGGTCAGGATTGATACTCATTCTCAGATGTATATCAATGATCCTTTCCAGTGTTTTGAGAAGAAAGGAGGACAGACTAATTGGTCTGAAGTCCTTTGGCTTCGTGTGAGAGGTCTTTCCTCCTTTCGGGATAAAGACCACTTTGCACTTGGTCCAGGGTTCTGGTATATACGACCATTTAAAGCAGGCAGTATATAACCGAATTAGCCAAGGCATTAGATGGACAGCATTATGTTGCAAATCCACAGGTATAATACCATCAGGACCCGGTGATTTAAATGGGTCAAAACTCTTAATTGCCCAGTTGATCCTATCTTCATTTATGGATATTTTGGTATCAGCTGGGAGATTTGAGAGCTGCATGTCAATTCTGTTTTCAGGAGATGATAGCCTGGAAAATGCGTAGCTATTAGAACTTCCAAGGTTTCCTGGCTGCTGGTCGTCCAGTTTCCACATGATTTCTGAATGAAACTCGGGACTGGAGGAGTTGACGATAAGACTTTGCGAAGTCGACTGGTCTCGGTGGAACCTTCCACGCCGCTACAGAAGGTTCTCCAAGATTTGCGCTTTGCATTTCTTATCAGATTTTTGAATCTATTTACAGAGGTCTTGTAAGAAATACAGTTTCCCGTTTTCTTTGCCTCATAAAATAGCCTTCGCGATTCTCTTCGAGATTTCGCAATGTCCGCAGACCACCATGGAGGTCTGCTTCTGCCATTGTAGGTCTTTTGTTCACATGCCAGTGAAGTCGCGTGTTCAAAAACGTGGTTTACCGTTTCCACCGCATTTTCTATGTCCGATATATTCTCAATGATCGGTATATTCTGGAGCGAACGTGAGATTAAAGCAGATTGCTTTTCCCAGTCTGTTCTTCTCCTGTTTCTAAAGGGTCTTGTGATGGTCAGAGAATGAGCAGTCGTTCGAGACATGCCATCTCTTGATCCAATCATGATGCATAGTACTAACTATCGTGATATCAAGAACTTCCCTTCTGTTTGAAACAATAAAGGTCGGTTCGGATCCTGTATTTAAAATATCAAGATTATAGCATAGAATGAAGTTAAATAGTGACTCACCTCTAGCATTTATGTCCGAGCTTCCCCAGACAGTGTGGTGGGCATTTGTATCAGCCCCCATGATGATCGGCATTCCCTTGGAGTTAGCCATCTCAATAGATCTGCAGACCAAGTTGTTTGGTGGTTGGTCGCTGTGGTCGTGAGCCATGTAAGCGGATATTACCAATATAGTACCTACACTGGTTTCCCATGTGGCTACAACGGTGTCTTCATCACTGAAATCAGAGAGGATGAAGATGTTAAGACTGCTTTTAGCTACTATACAGGATCTAATCTTACCAGATCTTCTTTGGTATAGTAGCTTATAGCTTTTCATGCCTAGTCCGCTCACCCTTTCTTGGTGGATCCAGGGTTCATGGACTAAGGCGAGTTCCTCCCCACCAACGCCCATGCGGAGGAGCAGAGCAGCCGAAGCTGCTTTGGAGTGGTGGAGATTAATTTGAGTTACTCTCACCATCTCCTTTTGTGTCAAAGTGCAACACTGTGACGTTGGCGTCCTCCTTGTCTGAGGCAAGGAGATCGTCTTCGTCAACTGACAGTTCCACTCCGTCAAAGAAACCATTAACCAATCGAGAGGTTGATTTAGTGGTACTTTGGCTGAGTGAAACATCAGGTTCGTCGCATGACATCTCTGCAGAAGATTGTTCAGGATCGGGATCATCCCTTTCCAGCAGTCCCTTGTCGTCGCCTCGGTAGACACGGAGGAAGATCGACTCGAAGCCGTAGTAGACCTTCCCCTGTTTCACACGAAGCGGCGCCAGTGACTCCTGTTTCAGAATCACCACAATCCTTCTGGAGCCGCTTACTGGTTGGGAGACCCTGACGACCTTCCAATCTTGTGTTGGAAGGTCCGGATTCCCAACCCGTAGGAGTTCCATTATCTCCGCCTTTTTGTGAGGTTCCGCGGGGATTATGGCGGTGGATCTAGGCCTTCGTGGGATCTCGTCCACAGAGACCACTTCCAGCTTAGCGCCTTCCCACGGATCCTTGATACGAGAGACAGCCTGCTTCAGGAGCGAAGCTGAACGCTCATTGGAACAAGCCATTAGTTTCACTCGATTGTGAAACCAACCGCCTTCCTCACACTGAGGGGGGGACCAGGGTTCTGTTTAAGAACCCCCATCAGTTTCTTGTGTACTATGTCCCATCTAGATGGGGACATAGCGCCGTCGATGTCACCCCTGTCGATGACAGCACGCGTGAGATGGTCCTTGGCCACCTCACTGAAGGTCCTGTCATGCGGCTTGGGGAGTGACGGTTTTGGACGTTTTGTCCCGGGCTGCTGGCCCTGAGGATTGGTCTCCTCCTCAGAACGTTGCGTTTAGGCGCGTAACCTTCAGGCTAGCCCGACCCGGTGTCCCCGTCGAACTAGTCTGGGTGGCAGTCGCACTCGACTCACCACAGCCTGTCGCCTTCGCCGTGGGAGTAGGGTCTCCGGAGATTATGAGACCCCTTACCGGATACGCGGGGCACGGTTTTTTCTCGGACATGACATCTTAGAAGTTGTACATTTTATACTTGCTGCCAGGTATAGAGATTCTGCATTGGTGTAGTTGCAGACCACCTAGCCGCCCAATATGGGAAACAGACGCTAGGTGGATTTTGGAGGGACGGACCGTTGGACATTGGTTATATTAAACCCGAACGGACTGCATTGTCAAAAAGGCCACATCACAATGATGAGGATAACTTTCTGACAAATGCGAGGACTGGTAGCCGCCCCATCGGGGAGAAACAGACGCTACAAGTCGTGGGATGGGTAGTTCTTAGTATGTGCTCGTCATGAGCCCTTCTGGCATGGGTGGCCCTACCAGCACGGCCTGCATGAGTCAACACACATAAGCCCTCGCATCGCGTCAAGATGACTACCCTTCGCGAGGGAATCATACAACTTGCGTAATTGTCTCACTTGGTGATTAGGTATTTGGCCCTCTCAGACACGCGGTCTGAATTATACCTGAATCTTCCTTATGACTGTAACTCTGGTAAAACTAAAAACGTGGAGTGGAGACTGTTCAACACAAATTTAGTATTCCGTCTGTCCTATTGGCTTGGAGTTTCCTCGTACTTTCCTAATACTTATGATAATGGAAATTATGTATACGTTTCGAAAAAAGAAAACTAATGTTAGTGAAACAGTTTTGTCTTACCTTTTCACTTTGGAAAACATTCCTAACAACTATCACAATTCGTGCAAAACTTTAATTTAATTTATTTAACTAATTATGTTGATCAAAATCACTTTTGAATTATATCGATAATTATCCGCTTTAGTATTGTTCTTCACTAAATTCACTTCACAAATGATTTGTTTTACGCAAAAACCTGAATCAAGTAACATGATTTTCTTAAATGTTGAAAATAAAGTCCCGTTACTGTCTACAAAAAAAATACATTCCTTAAATAGGGACAATATGGAATTTGAAACATATTTTGATTTTTAAGTCAAATTAAGTAAACAGGGATGGAAAATTGAGTGCCTGTAGGATTTTCCTCAATGTATTTTATAAAAAACTTATTCGCACTAAATGTTAATTATGTTTATGTAATTTTCTCATAATAATTTAGTGGGTTATTATGAGAAAATTACATAATCATAATTAACATTTAGTGCGAATAAAGTTAATTGTTAAGAAGGAGATAAGTAAACTACACCCATATGTTTATCATAATAATATGAAATGAATTAGAATATATTTCGTTTTAGTAAATTAATATCCATAAAACTCCTATAACCAACTCTGGCTTTATTTTAAACTTATTCTCTATTCTTACAAAAAAACCAAATATATATGAAAAGGAAGACGCAATAAACATTCTCTTCCATAAAAAAAAATGCAACAACAACAACAACCTAATGCTCAAACTCTCTGCATGTCCAGCTAGATACAAAGAAATAAATGCAAAGACGAAAGAAAACAAGTAAGAGTGTTATATTCGGCTATGCCGAATCTTTTATGCCCACCATCAAATCACTGCGATATAAATTAACTTTGATATTGTGAATATTTTATATTTATATATCGATATTAATGAGAACATCAGGGTAATATTTGAAAGAGGTCCATTAATGGGGATTTTACTATTGACAGTGCTAATTTTGATAGGGAGTAGGGTTATTTATATATATATATGGACCAATTCTCATAAAAGTCTGTAGGAAGATTTCAGTTCCTTATTTGTTTAAAGTTCCATCGATCTACTTGTATTTTGAAGACATTAAGGAGCATTAAACTCATAAAATATGGTAGAGAGATTTTAAATCAAAATTGTTTTATGTCGAATTGCATTGCGGTATTCGTATTTTTCACGTCATTTTCTGGGGCGGAATTTATATGGGGTGGTGTTATTATGGACTGATTCTCATAAAAACTGGTAGAGAGATTTCGGTTCCTATAGAAGAGATAGAGATATTAGCTTACACAAAACTAGTTTATGTCGAATTTTATAAATCTACTAGTATTTTTAAGCCAGTACTGAACTTTAAAGTAATTTTCTGAAGGGGCCTTATATGAGGGTAGCGTCAATTATAGACCGATCTTCGTAAAATTATGTAGAACGATCTTGGTTCCTACAAGTCATGTTTATATCGAATTTCATCGCTTTACTCGTTTTTAGCCCAGTAATTAATTTTTTTGATGGGGACATTATATATATTAAAGCTCGATCCACATAAAATTAAGTTAAGAGTTTTTGACTAGCAAGGAACTTAATTGAGTCGAATTTTATTACTATACTCGTATTTTTAAGCTAGTAATGGGCCTTAAAGAATTTTTCTGATGAGTACCTTATGTTGGGGGTAGGGTCAATTAAGGCCTGTTCCTCATAAAAGTTGGTAAAGAGATTTTGGCTTGTGAAAAACTTACTTCTGTGAAACTTCATCGCTATTTTTCTTTTATTTATTTTATTTTATTTATTTATTAATGGTATCCTGATAATACAAGAAATAATTTTAATCATTTAAATTATCAGTCATTAAAATTAGAGTATTACATAAACATGATTAGAATCGAAATAATAAATTGATCATAATAATATATTAAAATAAAAAACACAACACAAAAAAAAGAACATATCAATTACAAAAAAAATCACAAAAAATATAAAGAATTATAATACTTAAATAAAAGGATAACAATTATCGTGAATTTAAAAATAGTTTTAACGAATTTTTAAATTTTAATATATTGCTCATTCGTTGAAGCCAAGCTGGTAAGGAGTTCCATAAACTAATTGCATTGATAAAAAATTGTCTTTCGGATAATAAGGTTCTATGCTTTATTTGTATAATTGAGTTATTCCGCTGAGCTCTTGTAAACATTAGTTTTTTGTGCAAGTTTAAGGCTTGGCCAAAGAAAATTATTTTATAAAGCATAATAAACGTTCTATATTTTAGGAGATCATCGAATTTTAATTTATATAATTCGAAACTGTGTGAAGATATATATGATCACATATCTTCACACGTCTAAGACCATATACATATCTTGTTATATTGTTAAACATAGTATTCAGACGTCTATTCGTAATGGAGTCATGACAACAGAAGAGCTCTACGCCATACATAATGTGTGGCATAATAATGGTCTTAGCAACAAGTAACCTTGTGTCAACTGGTAAAAATTTTTGTGTCAAACACAATTTTCTCAAAATTCCATAAACTTTTCCCACAATTTGATTTAAATGAGTGTCCCATGTAAGCGATCTGTTAAAAGTAATACCTAGATTTTTGACATGATGCACATACTCAATAGTGCTGTTTCCAAGTTTAGCCTTACTTATCTGCACTATATTAATTTGTTTTCGCCCAATTACAATGCAATGTGATTTACTTGCATTAAGCGAAAGACCATTCAGATTAGCCCAGTCCAAAATATTCTGTAGGTCGGTATTCAATTTATCAATACAATTATAAATATTACCAGAATCACATATTGTTATCAATTGGACATCATCTGCATACATATGTATATCACTGTTTCGTACTACAGTAGGTAAGTCATTGATATATATTGAGAATAGTAAGGGGCCCAACACAGACCCCTGTGGTACGCCTTTAGAAGTATGCATAAACAGGGACGACATATCACGATAAAAGACAGCTTGTGATCTACCACTGAGATAAGAAGATATTAGTGAAATGCTTGTAGTTGAGAAACTAAAAAGTATTTAAGTTTGTATAATAGAATACTGTGATCAACCAGATCAAATGCCTTTGTATGGTCTAATAGAGTAAGCAACACAGTGTTACCAGAATCTACTGCAGATCTGATTTTTTCAGTAACGTCTATTAATGCTGTGATACAACTCCTATTTTTTCTAAAACCTGATTGTTGTTCACTAGTTAGAACATGATCCTGAAAATATAACAACATTTTCTCCTGTACTATTACCTTAAATGCTTTTGAAAGATAAGATAAAATCGATATAGGTCGATAATCATTACCAGCTTTAGGTATGGTTATAATCTTCGCCTTTTTCCAGTTTACAGGGAAAATAGAAGACATAAGTATTTTATTAAACAAGTGTGTTACAAAAGGTATTATCAAGGGTAATATAATTTTAAAAAATCGTGGATCAATAGAATCCCAGCCAACGGCATTAGATTTTATTGATTGGAAACTACGTAATGCGTCCATAATTGTTATACAATGAAAAGAAAATTTTGGATTATAAGATAGGTTATCATTGAATATCGATCTATTGTTCTGTGTAGATTGCAATATACTTGCAAACCGACAGTTTAGCTCATCAACATTTACATCACATGGTTTATCATCATTCTTATATTTAGCCACACCGATTTCCTTCAGTAAATTCCATTTACTTCTACCACAGATTGACGAAAATTTGTTAATGTAGTATTGTTTTTTTGCACAGAGAATAAGTTTACTTGTCTCCTTTTTTAATAATTTAAATTGATCATGTAAATTCTGTGTTCTGTATCTCTTCCATCTTTCAAAAATTAAATTTCTTCGTTTTATATGGCTTCAATGTCATGATTAAACCACGGATTACAACTATTCTTAATACGCTTCCGTTTTAGTGGAACATGATCATTATACAACTGGTTAACGTTATTTTCAATATAATTTACTTGATCGTTAACATCAACCATATAATATATACGATTCCAGTCAATTTCATGCATGCTTTGCAGTAATGAAGAATAGTCAATACTTTTAAAATCCCTGTATGTAAAAGTAGTCGATTTAATCTTACAATTAATTTGAAAGTCATAGATTAAGAATATTAAATCATGTTTAGAAAAATTTGGAACTGACATCTGGTCATAAAAAAGTTTTTTCCTCAAATCACTCACAAATATTAAATCAATTAATATAGAATTATTCATAGTTAAATGAGTTGGAACTGTAGTGTTCACTGGATAAAGTCCAAGGCTAATTAATGAAGGCGTTAGAGGTTCATCATTGAGTAGATTGTTATTAAAATCGCCAGTTAGAATCACAGAATATTTTGTAGACAATTCCTCAAGTAAAGAAACCAATGGATTAATATCTACATCCTTATCAGGTCTATAAACAGTACCAATAAGTATTTTACTTGTACCACCAGCTTCAACAAATATACATTCTGACCTTCTAGTGTCATGGGAAAACTCCAAAATAGAGCATTTAATTGAATTCTTAACATACATTGCGACGCCTCCTGCGTGGCTAGGCCTATCTTTTCTTAATATCCGATATCCTCTCAAAAAATAATTAATATCACCAATATCACTCCTAAACCACGTTTCGGAGATACAAATTATATCTACATCCATGTTTGAAAAGATTTCATGAAGTTCATCTATTTTCTTACCCAAATTTTGTGCATTGAAGTGACAAATCTTCAAACCCATCGCTTGTTTACAAAAAATGTCAAGCAAGGTCTTAGTATTAGTTATGGAACTACCAGTAACTAAATTATTATCCGTTACCATTATAAGAAAAAAAAGTTATAACTGAATGAGCATTACAAAAAAGTTCGTTAGTTATAATATTAAACAAAGACCGTTGAAAAAATAAATAAATATAAATAATTGAGAAATAATATAAATATATGATAAGTAAGAATAATACATTTAATCCAATTTCCCTAAGAATTGCGAAAAGATAAATTATCCATATTGCGACCATCTTGTTGGCATAACTTTTCCAAATCCTGTAACGATTCAACACATAAGGCAGATCCTTTTTTATATGTTTTAACATAAATAAGTCCACGTATTGTGAAAACTGCATAAATTAACTATTTCCTTTTATAAGTAATTGCAGACTTTAAAATTCTATGATTGAACTGAGTAAGCAGCTCGTTCATATAAATAGGGGCATCTGAGTCAATACCAGCATGTTTTAGACGTAAAAGATCGTTAGTTTCCCTTTTAAATAATGCGATATTTCTCAAGATATTATTTTTGTCATTGTGGCAAGTTAGTTTAACTGCTATCGGTGGATCAACTTTTAGCGATTTTTCATTATTATTATTATTTTTATTTCCAACTCTGTAAATATTCTTGATAACTGGAGGAACGATTCCAATTGTATCACATATCTTATTATAAACACCTTGGATATCCTGATTCGGCTCTTGGGGTATACCATGTAATCGTAAGTCGCACGCAACTGCAAGATTTTCCTGTTTAGTGATTATTATTATGTTGGGAAACTCTGGTTTCAATTACATCAACGCGGTCATTTAGTTTCTTAATCTCAGCAACAATTCTACTTTCACATTCATCGATTTTAACAGTAAATTTTTCATTTAAAATATCAGTTAACTCCTTTGTCTGGGTTGAGAGTTTCTGATCAAACAATCTTATTAAACGGTTAGTTTCACCACCGTAACATGATGACCTTGGTGTATCATGATCATTATTGGCACAATTATCGCGAGGACGTTTTGAACCAAGCAATGACATGTTGTCGTAGGGTTAAATAATACAACTCTGCTCAAAACAGATAAATCGTAATTCAACAGCTGACTTATTTATTCCCGCACACAAAGGTTGGCACCACTGTATAAACAAATATTTATGATTATGTTTGTATGTAAATACCCTTACAGCCTTTCGGAGTTTTCTGAACAGATGTTTACAGAGTTTGGAGAATTATTTAATAGTTTTCCATTAAATTTTACAATATAAAATTTAATAAAAAGCAAATAATCTCCTTGAATATCAGAAAAACGGAATTGTCGTAGTAAAGTTTCCAAGTTGTGAAAAAATTTAAATCGGGTTGTGACAAATGTAACTCCCAAAAAAACAAATATTTTAATTAATTTCGCAGAGCTTAAATTTTACTTGACTTCCAGGTTTGTAGAATGTTGTTGATGTATTACAACTTGTATTTTTAAGGCAGTAATTAGCGTTAATGTATTTTTATGGAGGGGACCTTATATATATATGGGTCAATTATAGACCGATCCACATGAAATTTGGTGGAAAGGTTTTGGTTCCTAAGATACTTACTTATCAAATTTCTTCGCTATATTCATATTTTTACGCCCATAACTACCAATTATGGACCGATCCACATAAAATTTGGTAAATTTTGCCAGTAATGAGCATTAAAGAAATTTTATGGGGCTGCAAATAACATTGACAGTTTTCACGCTATGATAGTCATTTAGCCATCATTTTAAAGCATTATGATTGCACTTTAATATGGTATATCATTTGTAGCATAATGTGTGTTTTTACAAATTGGTCAATTTGATAGATCGGTAGAATTATTGTTCTATGTATCAATCTGAGGTTCCGATATGGCTGCAATTAACTTTGGCAGTTTTCGTAATAGGACAGTCATTTATGCACCATTTTAAAGCATTAAAATTGCAATTTGTTTTGGTATATAATTTATTGAATAATGTAGTTTTAGAAAACGGCCAATTGGATAGATCGGTAGAATTATTTTCCCAGGTTTAAAAAGGCGGTAATTTGAGGTTCCGATATGGTTGTGAATAACTTTGACAGTTTTCATGCTATGACAGTCATTTATGCATCATTTTAAAGCATTATGATTGCGCTTTAATTCGGTATATCATTTGTGGCATAATGTGTTCGTCTAAAAAATGGTTAATTTGAAGGATCGGTAGAATTGTTGTTTTATGTTTAAAAACGCTGTGATTTGAGGTTCCCATATGGTTGCAAATAACATTGACAGTTTTTATGCCAGAACAATCGTTTATGCATCATTTTAAAGCATTACAGTTGCTCTTTGTTTTGGTGTATAATTTGTGGCATAATGAGTTTTTACAAAAATAGGATAGATCGGTATATTTATTGGTACAGGTTTAGAAATGCGGTAATTTGAGGCTCCGATATGGTTGCAAATATCTTTTATAGTTTTCATGTTATAGCAGTCGTTTATATATCTTTTTATTGCATTATAGTTGCCATTTGTTTTGGTATATAATTTATTGCATAATATATTTTTAGAAAATGGCCAATTGGATAGATCGGTAGAATTATTTTCACAGCTTTAAAAACGTAGTAGTTTGAGGTTCCGATATGGCTGCAAATAACATTGACAGTTTTCACGCTATGACAGTCATTTATGAATCATTTTAAAGCATTATGATTGCACTTTAATATGGCATATCATTTGTAGCATAATGTGTATGTTTATAAATTGGTCAATTAGATTGATCGGAAGAATTATTGTTCTATGTATCAAATGCAGTAATCTGAGGTTCCGATATGGCTGCAATTAACTTTTGCAGTTTTCCTGCTAGGACAGTCGTTTATGCACCATAATTAAAGCATTAAAATTGAAATTTGTTTTGGTATATAATTTATTGCATAATGTATTTTTAGAAAATGGCCAATTGGATAGATCCCAGGTTTAAAAATTTATGCATCATTTTGAAGCATTATGATTGCACTTTTATTTGGTATATCATTTGTGGCATAATGTGTTCGTCTAAAAAATGGTAAATTTGAAGGATCGGTAGAATTGTTGTTCTATGTTTAAAAACTCTGTGATTTGAGGTTCGATATGGCATCATTTTAAAGCATTATGATTGCACTTTAATTTGGTATATCATTTGTGGCATAATGTGTTCGTCTAAAAAATGGTCAATTTGCGGGATCGGTAGAATTGTTGTTCTATGTTTAAAAACGCTGTGATTTGAGGTTGCGATATGGTTGCAAATAACTTTGACAGTTTTCATGCCAGGATAATCTTTTATGCATCATTTTAAAGCATTACGGTTGCACTTTGTTTTGGTGTATAACTTGTGGCAAAATAAATTTTTACAAAAATTGGATAGATCGGAAATGCGGTAATTTAAGGCTCCGATATGGTTGCAAATATCATTTATAGTTTTCTTGTAATTGCAGTCGTTTATATATCTTTTTATTGCATTATAGTTGCCATTTGTTTTGGTGTATAATTTATTGCATAATATATTTTTTGATAATGTCCAATTGGATAGATCGGTAGAATTATTTTCACAGCTTTCAAAACGCGGTAATTTGAGGTACCGATATGGCTGCAAATAACATTGACAGTTTTCACGCTATGACAGTCATTTATGAATCATTCTAAAGCATTATGATTGCACTTTAATATGGTATATCATTTGTAGCATAATGTGTGTTTTTACAAATTGGTCAATTTGATAGATCGGTAGAATTATTGTTCTATGTATAATAAACGCTGTAATCTGAGGTTAAGATATGTTTGCCATTAACTTTGGCAGTTTTCGTACTAGGACAGTCGTTTATGCACCATTTTAAAGCATTAAAATTTCCATTTGTTTTGGTATACAATTTATTGCATAATGTAGTTTTAGAAAATGGCTAATTGGATAAATCGATAGAAATATTTTCCCAGGTTTAAAAAGGCGGTAATTTGAGGTTCCGATATGGTTGTGAATAACTTTGACAGTTTTCATGCTATTACAGTCATTTATGCATCATTTTAAAGCATTATGATTGCGCTTTAATTCGGTATATCATTTGTGGCATAATGTGTTCGTCTAAAAAATGGTCAATTTGAAGGATCGGTAGAATTGTTGTTCTATGTTTAAAAACGCTGTGATTTGAGGTTCCCATATGGCTGCAAACAACATTGATAATTTTTATGCCAGGATATGCATCATTTTAAAGCATTACAGTTGCACTTTGTTTTGGTGTAAAATTTGTGGCATAATAAAAAAAATAGGATAGATCGGTATATTTATTGGTACAGGTTTAGAAATGCGGTAATTTAAGGCTCCGATATGGTTGCAAATATCTTCTATAGTTTTCATGTTATTGCAGTCGTTTATATATCTTTTTATTGCATTATAGTTGCCATTTGTTTTGGTATATAATTTATTGCATAATATATTTTTAGAAAACGGCCAATTGGATAGATCGGTAGAATTATTTTCACAGCTTTAAAAACGCGGTAGTTTGAGATTCCCAAATGGCTGCAAATAACATTGACAGTTTTCACGCTATGATAGTCATTTAACCATCAATATGAAGCATTATGATTGCACTTTAATATGGTATATCATTTGTAACATAATGTGTGTTTTTACAAATTGGTCAATTTGATAGATCTGTAGAATTATTGTTCTATGTATCAAATGCAGTAATCTTAGGTTCCGATATGGCTGCAATTAACTTTGGCAGTTTTTGGGCTAGGACAGTCGTTTATGCACCATTTTAAAGCATTAAAATTGCCATTTGTTTTGGTATATAATTTATTGCATAATGTATTTTTAGAAAATGGCCAATTGGATAGATCGGTAGTATTATTTTCCCAGGTTTAAAAAGGCGGTAATTTGAGGTTCCGATATGGTTGTGAATAACTTTGACAGTTTTTATGCTATGACAGTCATTTATGCATCATTTTAAAGCATTGTAATTGCACTTTAATTTGGTACGTCATTTGTGGCATAATGTGTTCGTCTAAAAAATGGTCAATTTGAAGGATCGGTAGAATTGTTGTTCTATGTTTAAAAACGCTGCGACTTGAGGTTCCGATATGGTTGCAAATAACTTTGACAGTTTTCATGCCAGGACAATCGTTTATGCATCATTTTAAAGCAATACAGATGCACTTTGTTTTGGTGTATAATTTGTGGCATAATTAGTTTTTAAAAAAATAGGATAGATCGGTATATTTATTGGTACAGGTTTAGAAATGCGGTAATTTAAGGTTCCGATATGGTTGCAAATATCATTTATAGTTTTCATGTTATTGCAGTCGTTTATATATCTTTTTATTGCATTATAGTTGCCATTTGTTTTAGTATATAATTTATTGCATAGTATATTTTTAGAAAAT
This sequence comes from Lucilia cuprina, assembly GCF_022045245.1. Taxonomy (NCBI): domain Eukaryota; kingdom Metazoa; phylum Arthropoda; class Insecta; order Diptera; family Calliphoridae; genus Lucilia; species Lucilia cuprina. The sequence continues at coordinate 25,581,606 of NC_060953.1, forward strand.
GGCCAATTGGATAGATCGGTAGAATTATTTTCACAGCTTGAGTTTCCGATATGGCTGCAAGTAACATTGGCAGTTTTCACGCTATGATCATCATTTTAAAGCATTATGATTGCACTTTAATATGGTATATCATTCGTAGCATAATGTGTATTTTTAGAAATTGGTTAATTTGATAGATCGGTAGAATTATTGTTCTATGTTTAATAAACGCAGTAATCTGAGGTTCCGATATGGTTGCAATTAACTTTGGCAGTTTTCGTGCTAGGACAGTCGTTTATGCACCATTTTAAAGCATTAAAATTGCCATTTGTTTTGGTAAATAATTTATTGCGGTAGAATTATTTTCCCAGGTTTAAAAAGGCGGTAATTTGAGGTTCCGATATGGTTGTGAACAACTTTGACAGTTTTCATGCTATGACAGTCATTTATGCATCATTTTAAAGCATTATGATTGCACTTTAATTTGGTATGGTCTAAAAATGGTCAATTTGAAGGATCGGTAGAATTGTTGTTCTATGTTTAAAAACGCTGTGATTTGAGGTTCCCATATGGTTGCAAATAACATTGACAGTTTTTATGCCAGGATAATCGTTTATGCATCATTTTGAAGCACAACAGTTGCATTTTGTTTTGGTGTATAATTTGTGGCATAATGAGTTTTTAAAAAAATAGGATAGATCTGTATATTTATTGGTACAGGTTTAGAAATGCGGTAATTTAAGGCTCCGATATGGTTGCAAATATCTTTTATAGTTTTCATGTTATTGCAGTCGTTTATATATCTTCTTATTGCATTATAGTTGTCATTTGTTTTGGTATATAATTTATTGCATAATATATTTTTAGAAAATGGCCAATTGGATAGATCGGTAGAATTATTTTCACAGCTTTAAAAACGCGGTAATTTGAGGTTCCGATATGGCTGCAAATAACATCGACGTTTTCACGCTATAATAGTCATTTAGCCATCATTTTAAAACATTATGATTGCACTTTAATATGGTATATCATTTGTAGCATAATGTGTATTTTTAGAAATTGGTCAATTTGATAGAGCGGTAGAATTATTGTTCCTTGTTTAATAAACGCAGTAATCTGAGGTTCCGATATGGTTGCAATTAACTTTGGCAGTTTTCGTGCTAGGACAGTCATTTATGAATCATTTTAAAGCATTATGATTGCACTTTAATATGGTAAATCATTTGTAGCATATTATTGTTCTATGTATCAAATGCAGTAATCTGAGCTTCCGATATGGCTGCAATTAACTTTGGCAGTTTTCGTGCTAGGACAGTCGTTTATGCACCATTTTAAAGCATTAAAATTGCCATTTGTTTTGGTATATAATTTATTGCATAATGTATTTTTAGAAAAAGGCCAATTGGATAGATCGGTAGAATTATTTTCCCAGGTTTAAAAAGGCGGTAATTTGAGGTTCCGATATGGTTGTGAATAACTTTGACAATTTTCATGCTATGACAGTCATTTATGCATCATTTGTGACATAATGTGTTCGTCTAAAAAATGGTCAATTTGAAGGATCGGTAGAATCGTTGTTCTATGTTTAAAAACGCTGTGATTTGAGGTTCCCATATGGTCGCAAATAACATTGACAGTTTTCATGCCAGGACAATCGTTTATGCATCATTTTAAAGCATTACAGTTGAACTTTTTTTGATGTTTAATTTGTGGCATAATGAGTTTTACAAAAATAAGATAGATCGGCATATTTATTGGTACAGGTTTAGAAATGCGGTAATTTAAGGCTCCGATATGGTTGCATTAAAGTTGCCATTTGTTTTGGTATATAATTTACTGCATAATATATTTTTAGAAAACGGGCAATTGGATAGATCGGTAGAATTATTTTCACAGCTTAAAAAACGCGGTAATTTGAGGTTCCGATATGGCTGCAAATAACATTGACAGTTTTCACGCTATGATAGGCATTTAGCCATCATTTTAAAGCATTATGATTGCACTTTAATATGGTATATCATTTGTATTTTTAGAAAATGGCCATTGGACAGATCGGTAGAATTATTTTCCCAGGTTTAAAAAGGCGGTAATTTGAGGTTCCGATATGGTTTTGAATAGCTTTGACAGTTTTCATGCTATGACAGACATTTATGCATCATTTGTGGCATAATGTGTTAGCCATCATTTTAAAACATTATGATTGCACTTTAATATGGTATATCATTTGTAGCATAATGTGTATTTTTAGAAATTGGCCAATTTGATAGATCGGCAGAATTATTGTTCTTTGTTTAATAAACGCAGTAATCTGAGGTTCCGATATGGTTGCAATTAACTTTGGCAGTTTTCGTGCTAGGACAGTCATTTATGCACCATTTTGAAGCATTAATTGCCATTTGTTTTGGTATATAATTTATTGCATAATGTATTTTTAGAAAATGGCCAATTGGATAGAGCGGTAGAATTATTTTCCCAGGTTTAAAAAGGCGGTAATTTGAGGTTCCGATATGGTTGTGAATAACTTTGACAGTTTTCATGCTAGGACAGTCGTTTATGCACCATTTTAAAGCATTAAAATTGCCATTTGTTTTGGTGTATAATTTATTGCATAATGTATTTTTAGAAAATGGCCAATTGGATAGATCGGTAGAATTATATTCCCAGGTTTAAAAAGGCGGAAATTTGAGGTTCCGATATGGTTGTGAATAACTTTGACAATTTTCATGCTATGACAGTCATTTATGCATCATTTGTGGCATAATGTGTTCGTCTAAAAAATGGTCAATTTGAAGGATCGGTAGAATTGTTGTTCTATGTTTAAAAACGCTGTGATTTGAGGTTCCCATATGGTCGCAAATAACATTGACAGTTTTCATGCCAGGACAATCGTTTATGCATCATTTTAAAGCATTACAGTTGAACATTTTTAATGTATAATTTGTGGCATAATGAGTTTTACAAAAATAGGATAGATCGGCATATTTATTGGTACAGGTTTAGAAATGCGGTAATTTAAGGCTCCGATATGGTTGCAAATATCTTTTATAGTTTTCATGTTATAGCAGTCGTTTATATATCTTTTTATTGCATTATAGTTGCCATTTGTTTTGGTATATAATTTGTTGCATAACATATTTTTAGAAAATGGCTAATTGGATAGATCGGTAGAATTATTTTCACAGCTTTAAAAACACAGTATTTTAAGGTTCCGATATGGCTGCAAATAACATTGATAGTTTTCACGTTATGACAGTCATTTAGGCATCATTTTAAAGCATTATGATTGCACTTTAATATGGTATATCATTTGTAGCATATTATTGTTCTATGTATCAAATGCAGTAATCTGAGCTTCCGATATGGCTGCAATTAACTTTGGCAGTTTTCGTGCTAGGACAGTCGTTTATGCACCATTTTAAAGCATTAAAATTGCCATTTGTTTTGGTATATAATTTATTGCATAATGTATTTCAAGAAAATGGCCAATTGGATAGATCGATAGAATTATTTTCCCAGGTTTAAAAAGGCGGTAATTTGAAGTTCTGATATGGCTGTGAATAACTTTGACATTTTTCATGCTATGACAGTCATTTATGCATCATTTTAAAGCATTATGATTGCACTTTAATTTGGTATATCATTTGTGGCATAATGTGTTCGTCTAAAAATGGTCAATTTGAAGGATCGGTAGAATGTTTAAAAACACTGTGATTTGAGATTCCGATATGGTTGCAAATAATTTTGACAGTTTTTATGCCAGGACAATCGTTTATGCATCATTTTGAAGCACAACAGTTGCACTTTGTTTTGGTGTACAATTTGTGGCATAATGAATTTTTACAAAAATTGGATAGATCGGTATATTTATTGGAACAGGTTTGGAAATGCGGTATTTTAAGGCTCCGATATGGTTGCAAATATCTTTTATAGTTTTCATGTTATAGCAGTCGTTTATATATCTTTTTATTGCATTATAGTTGCCATTTGTTTTTGTATATAATTTGTTGTATAATATATTTTTAGAAAATGGCTAATTGGGTAGATTTGAGGTTCCGATATGACTGCAAATAACATTGACAGTTTTCACGCTATGATAGTCATTTAGACTTCATTTTAAAGCATTATGATTGCACTTCAATATGGTATATGTCTTGTAGCATAATGTGTATTTTTAGAAATTGTTCAATTTGATAGATCGGTATAATTATTGTTCTATGTATAATAAACGCAGTAATCTGAGGTTTCGCTATGGTTGCAATAAACTTTGGCAGTTTTCGTGCTAGGACAGTCGTTTATGCACCATTTTCAAGCATTAAAATTGCCATTTGTTTTGGTATATAATTTATTGCATCATGTATTTTTAAAACGATTGTTCTGGCATGAAAACTGTCAAAGTTATTTGCAACCATATCGGAACCTCAAATCACAGCGTTTTTAAACAAAGAACAACAATTCTACCGATCCTTCAAATAGACCATTTTTTAGACGAACACATTATGCCACAAATGATATATCATATTAAAGTGCAATCATAATACTTTAAAATGATGCATAAATGACTATCATAGCATGAAAACTGTCAAAGTTATTCACAACCATATCGGAACCTCAAATCACAGCGTTTTTAAACATTCTACCGATCCTTCAAATTGACCATTTTTAGACGAACACATTATGCCACAAATGATATACCAAATTAAAGTGCAATCATAATTTTTTAAAATGATGCATAAATGACTGTCATAGCATGAAAACTGTCAAAGTTATTCACAACCATATCGGAACTTCAAATTACCGCCTTTTTAAACCTGGGAAAATAATTCTACCGATCTATCCATTTGGTCATTTTCTAAAAATACATAATTATATACTTAAATTATATACCAAAACAAATGGCAATTTTAATGCTTTAAAATGGTGCATAATGGTGTCCTAGCACGAAAACTGCCAAAGTTAATTGCAACCATATGGGAACCTCAGATTACTGCGTTTGTTAAACAAAGAACAATAATTCTACCTATCTATTAAATTGGCCATTTTCTAAAAATATATTATGCAATAAATTATATACAAAAACAAATGGCAACTATAATGCAATAAAAAGATATATAAACGACTGCAATAAGATGAAAACTATAAAAGATATTTGCAACCATATCGGAGCCTTAAATTACCGCATTTCTAAACCTGCACCAATAAATATACCGATCTATCCTATTTTTGTAAAACTCATTATGCCACAAATTATACACCAAAACAAAGTTCAACTGTAATGCTTTAAAATGATGCATAAACGATTGTCCTGGCATAAAAACTGTCAATGTTATTTGCAACCATATGGGAACTTCAAATCACAGCGTTTTTTAACATAGAAAAATAATTCTACCGATCCATCAAATTGACCATTTTTTAGACGAACACATTATGCCACAAATGATATACCAATATAAAGTGCAATCATAATGCTCTAAAATGATACATAAATTACTGTCATAGAATGAAAACTATCAAAGTTATTCACAACCATATCGGAACCTCAAATTACCGCCTTTTTAAACCTGGGAAAATAATACTACCGATCTATCCAATTGGCCATTTTCTAAAAATACATTATGCAATAAATTATACACTAAAACAAATGCCAATTTTAATGCTTTAAAATGGTGTATAAACGACTGTCCTAGCACGAAAACTGCCAAAGTTAATTGCAACCATATGGGAACCTCAGATTACTGCGTTTATTAAACATAGAACAATAATTATACCGATCTATCAAATTGAACAATTTCTAAAAATACACATTATGCTACAAATGATATACCATATTAAAGTGCAATCATAATGCTTTAAAATGATCATAAATGACTGTCATAGCGTGAAAACTGTCAATGTTATTTGCAGCCATATCGGAACCTCAAAATACCGCGTTTTTAAAGCTGTGAAAATAATTCTACCGATCTATCCAATTAGCCATTTTCTAAAAATATATTATGCAACAAATTATATACCAAAACAAATGGCAACTATAATGCAATAAAAAGATATATAAACGACTGCTATAACAGGAAAACTATAAAAGATATTTGCAACCATATCGGAGCCTTAAATAACCGCATTTCCTAACCTGTACCAATAAATATACCGATCTATCCAATTTTTGTAAAAATTCATTATGCCACAAATTATACACCAAAACAAAGTGCAACTGTAATGCTTTAAAATGATGCATAAACGATTGTCCTGGCATGAAAACTGTCAAAGTTATTTGCAACCATATCGGAACCTCAAATCACAGCGTTTTTAAACATAGAACAATAATTCTACCGATCCTTCAAATTGACCATTTTTTAGACGAACACATTATGCCACAAATGATATACCAAATTAAAGTGCAATCGTAATGCTTTAAAATAATGCATAAATGACTGTCATAGCATGAAAGTGTCAAAGTTATTCACAACCATATCGGAACTTCAAATTACCGCCTTTTTAAACCTGGGAAAATAATTCTACCGATCTATCCATCAAACATCAGGGTAACATTTGAAAGAGGTTCATTAATGGGGGTTTTACTATTGACAGTGCTAATTTTTATAGGGAGTAGGGTTATTTATACATACATATATGACCAATTCTCATAAAAGTCTGTAGGAAGATTTCAGTTCCTTATTTTCTTAAAACTCCATCGATTATTTAATTAATTTTTTGATGGGGACATTATATGGGGGTATGTCAATTAAGGCTCGATCCACATAAAATTAAGTTAAGAGTTTTTGACTAGCAAGGAACTTAATTCAGTCGAACTTTATTACTATACTCGTATTTTTAAGCTAGTAATGGGCCTTAATGTATTCTTCTGATGAGTACCTTATGTTGGGGGTAGGGTCAATTAAGGCCTGTCCTCATAAAATTTGGTAAAGAGATTTTAGCTTGTGAAAAACTTACTTCTGTGAAATTTCATCGCTATACTCGTATTTTTAAGGCAGTAATTAGCGTTAAAGTATTTTTATGGAGGAGACCTTATATATATGGGTCAATTATAAACCGATCCACATGAAAATTTTGTGGAAAGATTTTGGTTCCTAAGATACTTATGTCAAATTTCTTCGCTATATTCGTATTTTTACGCCCATAACTAACGTTAAATTCGATTTCTGAAGGGGACCTTATATGAGAGGTAGGGTTAATTATGGGACCGAACCACATATAATTTGGTAAATTTTGCCAGAAATGAGCATTAAAGAAATTTTATGTGGGGTAGGGTCAACTATGAACCGATCCACATAAAATTTGGTGGAGAGATATTGCCTAGTATAAAACTTATTTCTGGGAAATTTGATAAAGAGATTTTGGCTAGTATAAAACTTACTTCTGTTAAATTTCACCGCTATAGTCGTATTTTTAAGCCAGTAAGGAGCGTTATAGTAATTTTATGGAGGGATTTTATATGAGGGGTAGGGTCAATTATGGACCGATCCACATAAAATTTCATAAAGATTTTTTGGCTGGTAAGACACTTACTTATATCAAATTTCACCGCTATATTCGTTTGTTTAAGCCAGTAATGAGCGTTAAAGTTATTTTCTGAAGGGGGTAGGGTCAATTATGAACCGATCGAAATAAAATTTAGTAGAGTTGGCTTGTGAAAAACTTAGTTCTGTGAAAATTTCATCGCTGTACTCGTATTTTGAAACCAGTAATGAGCGTTAAAGTAATTTTATGAAGGGGACCTATATGGGGTGGTAGGGTCAATTATGGGCCGATCCACATAAAATTTCATAGAGAGGTTTGGCTGGTATGAAAACTTATTTATGTCAAATTTCATCGCTATACTCGTTTGCTTAAGCCAGTAATGAGCGTTAAAGTCATTTTCTGAAGGGAACCTTATATGGGGGGTAGGGTCAATTATGAAACCGATCGAAATAAAATGTAGTAGAGAGATTTTGGCTAGTATGAAACTTACTTCTGTTAAATTTCATCGCTATAGTCGCATTTTTAAGCCAGTAATGAGCGTTAAAGTCATTTTTCTGACGGGGACGTTATATGGGGGTAGGGTCAATTATGAACCGATCCATATAAATTTCATAGAGAGGTTTTGGCTAGTAAGAAACTTACTTATGTCAAATTTCATCGCTATACTTGTATTTTAATGCGAGTAATAAGCGTTAAAGTAATTTTCTGAAGGGGACGTTATATGGGGGGTAGGGTCAATTATGGACCGATGTACATAAAATTTGGTTGAGAGATATTGGTTTTACATGAAACTTATGTTTGTTGAATTTCATCGCTATATTCCCATTTTTAAGCCAGTAATGAGCGTTAAAGTCATTTTCTAAAGGGGACCTTATATTGGGGGTAGGTCAATTATGGACCGATCCACATAAAATTTTATAAAGATTTTTTGGCTGGTAAGAAACTTACTTATGTCAAATTTCATTTTTAAGAGAGTAATGAGCGTTAAAGTCATTTTCTGAAGGGGACGTTATATGGGGGGTAGGGTCAATTATGGACTGATATACATAAAATTTGGTTGAGAGATATTGGCATGCATGAAACTTATGTGTGTCGAATTTCATCTATATTCCCATTTTAAAGCCAGTAATCAACTATTTAGTCATTTTCTAAAGGGGACCTTATATGGGGGGTAGGGCCAATTATGGTCCTATGTCCGCCATAATGAAGAATTATTTTGCAGACGTCAAAAAACTGACCTGGCGAAATTTTGCGGTATTTGCTTCGTAAACAACGAATTTGTGAATATTTGAAGCTATTTATACAATATTCAGGGGGGTACATTTGTATGGGGGCTATGTGTGAAATCGTTGACCGATTTTGCCCATTTTCAATACCAAACATTTCTGATCAATAAAATATATTTTGGGAAAAATTTCATCTCAATATCTCTTATTTTGTGGACGCTATCGTGCCAACAACAGACAGACGGACATGGTTAGATCGTCTTAGAATCTTACGAGGTCCCAGAATATATATACTTTATTGGATAGATGGGTAGAATTATTTTCACAGCTTTAAAAATGCGGTAGTTTGAGGTTCCAATATGGCTGCAAATAACATTGACAGTTTTCACGCTATGACAGTCATTTATGAATCATTTTAAAGCATTATGATTGCACTTTAATATGGTATATCATTTGTAGCATAATGTGTATTTTTAGAAATTGGTCAATTTGATAGATCGGTAGAATTATTGTTCTATGTTTAATAAACGCAGTAATCTGAGGTTCCGATATGGTTGCAATTAACTTTGGCAGTTTTCGTGCTAGGACAGTCGTTTATGCACCATTTTAAAGCATTAAAATTGCAATTTGTTTTGGTATATAATTTATTGCATAATGTATTTTTAGAAAATGGCCAATTGGATAGATCGGTAGAATTATTTTCACAGCTTTAAAACGCGGTATCTTAAGGTTCCGATATGGTTGTGAATAACTTTGACAGTTTTCATGCAAATTTAAAATTGCAATTTGTTTTGGTATATAATTTATTGCATAATGTATTTCTAGAAAATGGCCAATTGGATAGATCGGTAGAATTATTTTCACAGCTTTAAAAAACGCGGTGTTTTAAGGTCCGATATGGTTGTGAATAACTTTGACAGTTTTCATGCTATGACAGTCATTTATGCATCATTTTAAAGCATTATGATTGCACTTTAATTTGGTATATCATTTGTGGCATAATGTGTTCGTCTAAAAAATGGTCAATTTGAAGGATCGGTAGAATTGTTGTTCTATTTTTAAAAACGCTGTGATTTGAGGTTCCGATATGGTTGCAAATAACTTTGACAGTTTTCATGCCAGGGCAATCGTTTATACATCATTTAAAGCATTACAGTTGGTGTATAATTTGTGGCAAATTGAGTTTTTACAAAAATAGGATAGATCGGTATATTTATTGGTACAGGTTTAGAAATGCGGTAATTTAAGGCTCCGATATGGTTGCAAATATCATTTATAGTTTTCATGTTATTGCAGTCGTTTATATATCTTTTTATTGCATTATAGTTGCCATTTGTTTTGGTATATAATTTATTGCATAATGTATTTTTAGAAAATGGCCAATTGGATAGATCGGTAGAATTATTTTCACAGCTTTAAAAACGCGGTATTTTAAGGTTCCGATATGGCTGCAAATAACATTGACAGTTTTCACGCTATGACAGTCATTTAGGCATCATTTTAAAGCATTATGATTGCACTTTAATATGGTATATCATTTGTAGCATAATGTGTGTTTTTACAAATTGGTCAATTTGATAGATCGGTAGAATTATTGTTCTATGTTTAATAAACGCAGTAATCTGAGGTTCCGATATGGTTGCAATTAACTTTGGCAGTTTTCGTGCTAGGACAGTCGTTTATGCACCATTTTAAAGCATTAAAATTGCCATTTGTTTTGGTATATAATTTATTGCATAATGTATTTTTAGAAAATGGCCAATTGGATAGATCGGTAGAATTATTTTCCCAGGTTTAAAAAGGCGGTAATTTGAGGTTCCGATATGGTTGTGAATAACTTTGACAGTTTTCATGCTATGACAGTCATTTATGCATCATTTTAAAGCATTATGATTGCACTTTAATTTGGTATATCATTTGTGGCATAATGTGTTCGTCTAAAAAATGGTCAATTTGAAGGATCGGTAGAATTGTTGTTCTATGTTTAAAAACGGTGTGATTTGAGGTTCCGATATGGTTGCAAATAACTTTGACAGTTTTCATGCCAGGACAATCGTTTATGCATCATTTTAAAGCATTATAGTTGCACTTTGTTTTGGTGTACAATTGGTGGCATAATGAATTTTTACAAAAATTGGATAGATCGGTATATTTATTGGTACAGGTTTGGAAATGCGGTAATTTAAGGCTCCGATATGGTTGCAAGTATCATTTATAGTTTTCATGTTATTGCAGTCGTTTATATATCTTTTTATTGCATTATAGTTGCCATTTGTTTTGGTATATAATTTATTGCATAATGTATTTTTAGAAAATGGCCAATTGGATAGATTGGACAGCTTTCAAAACGCAGTAGTTTGAGGTTCCGATATGGCTGCAAATAACATTGACAGTTTTCCCGCTATGACAGTCATTTATGAATCATTTTAAAGCATTATGATTGCACTTTAATATGGTATATCATTTGTAGCATAATGTGTATTTTTAGAAATTGGTCAATTTGATAGATCGGTATAATTATTGTTCTATGTATAACAAACGCAGTAATCTGAGGTTCCGCTATGGTTGCAGTACAGTCGTTTATGCACCATTTTAAAGCATTAAAATTGCCATTTGTTTTGGTATATAATTTATTGCATATATATATTTTTAGAAAATGGCCAATTGGATAGATCGGTAGAATTACTTTCCCAGGTTTAAGAAGGCGGTAGTTTGAGGTTCCGATATGGTTGTGAATAACTTTGACAGTTTTCATGCTATGACAGCCATTTATGCATCATTTTAAAGCATTATGATTGCACTTTAATTTGGTATATCATTTGTGGCATAATGTGTTCGTCTAAAAAATGGTCAATTTGAAGGATCGGTAGAATTGTTGTTCTATGTTTAAAAACGCTGTGATTTGAGGTCCCATATGGTTGCAAATAACATTGACAGTTTCCATGCCAGGACAATCGTTTATGCATCATTTTAAAGCATTACAGTTGGTGTATAATTTGTGGCATAATGAGTTTACAAAAATAGGATAGATCGGTATATTTATTGAGTTTTTACAAAAATAGGATAGATCGGTATATTTATTGGCAATCGTTTATGCATCATTTTAAAGCATTACAGTTGGTGTATAATTTGTGGCATAATGAGTTTTTACAAAAATAGGATAGATCGGTATATTATTGGTACAGGTTTAGAAATGCGGTAATTTAAGGCTCCGATATGGTTGCAAATATCATTTATAGTTTTCATGTTATTGCAGTCGTTTATATATCTTTTTATTGCATTATAGTTGCCATTGGATAGATTGGACAGCTTTCAAAACGCAGTAGTTTGAGGTTCCGATATGGCTGCAAATAACATTGACAGTTTTCACGCTATGACAGTCATTTATGAAACATTTTCATGGTTGCAAATAACTTTGACAGTTTTCATGCCAGGACAATCGTTTATGCATCATTTTAAAGCATTACAGTTGAACTTTGTTTTGGTGTATAATTTGTGGCATAATGAGTTTTACAAAAAAAGGATAGATCGGTATATTCATTGGTACAGGTTTAGAAATGCGGTAATTTAAGGCTCCGATATGGTTGCAAATATCTTTTAGAAAATGGCCAATTGGATAGATCGGTAGAATTATTTTCACAGCTTTAAAAAGCGGTATTTTAAGGTTCCGATATGGTTGTGAATAACTTTGACAGTTTTCATGCTATGACAGTCATTTATGCATCATTTTAAAGCATTATGATTGCACTTTAATTTGGTATATCATTTGTGGCATAATGTGTTCGTCTAAAAAATGGTCAATTTGAAGGATCGGTAGAATTGTTGTTCTATGTTTAAAAACGCTGTGATTTGAGGTTCCGATATGGTTGCAAATAACTTTGACAGTTTTCATGCCAGGACAATCGTTTATGCATCATTTTAAAGCATTACAGTTGCACTTTGTTTTGGTGTATAATTTGTGGCATAATGAGTTTTTACAAAAATTGGATAGATCGGTATATTTATTGGTACAGGTTTAGAAATGCGGTAATTTAAGGCTCCGATATGGTTGCAAATATCATTTATAGTTTTCATGTTATTGCAGTCGTTTATATATCTTTTTATTGCATTATAGTTGCCATTTGTTTTGGTATATAATTTATTGCATAATATATTTTTAGAAAATGGCCAATTGGATAGATCGGTAGAATTATTTTCACAGCTTTAAAAACGCGGTATTTTGAGGTTCCGATATGGCTACAAATAACATTGACAGTTTTCACGCTATGACAGTCATTAAGGCATCATTTTAAAGCATTATGATTGCACTTTAATATGGTATATCATTTGTAGCATAATGTGTGTTTTTACAAATTGGTCAATTTGATAGATCGGTATAATTATTGTTCTATGTATAACAAACGCAGTAATCTGAGGTTCCGCTATGGTTGCAATTAACTTTGGCAGTTTTCGTGCTAGGACAGTCGTTTATGCACCATTTTAAAGCATTAAAATTGCCATTTGTTTTGGTATATAATTTATTGCATAATGTATTTTTAGAAAATGGCCAGTTGGATAGATCGGTAGAATTATTTTCCCAGGTTTAAAAGGCGGTAATTTGAAGTTCCGATATGGTTGTGAATAACTTTGACAGTTTTCATGCTATGACAGTCATTTATGCATCATTTTAAAGCATTATGATTGCACTTTAATTTGGTATATCATTTGTGGCATAATGTGTTCGTCTAAAAAATGGTCAATTTGAAGGATCGGTAGAATTGTTGTTCTATGTTTTAAAAACGCTGTGATTTGAGGTTCCGATATGGTTGCAAATAACTTTGACAGTTTTCATGCCAGGACAATCGTTTATGCATCATTTTAAAGCATTACAGTTGCACTTTGTTTTGGTGTATAATTTGTGGCATAATGAATTTTTACAAAAATTGGATAGATCGGTATATTTTATGGTACAGGTTTGGAAATGCGGTAATTTAAGGCTATCATTTATAGTTTTCATCTTATTGCAGTCGTTTATATATCTTTTTATTGCATTATAGTTGCCATTTGTTTTGGTATATAATTTATTGCATAATATATTTTTAGAAAATGGCCAATTGGATAGATCGGTAGAATTATTTTCACAGCTTTAAAAACGCAGTATTTTGAGGTTCCGATATGGCTGCAAATAACATTGACAGTTTTCACGCTATGACTGTCATTTCTGAACATTTTAAAGCATTATGATTGCACTTCAATATGGTATATCATTTGTAGCATAATGTGTATTTTTAGAAATTATTCAATTTGATAGATCGGTATAATTATTGTTCTATGTATAATAAACGCAGTAATCTGAGGTTCCGCTATGGTTGCAATTAACTTTGGCAGTTTTCGTGCTAGGACAGTCGTTTATGCACCATTTTAAAGCATTAAAATTTTGGTATATAATTTATTGCATAATGTATTTTTAGAAAATAGCCAATTGGATAGATCGGTAGAATTACTTTCCCAGGTTTAAGAAGGCGGTAGTTTGAGGTTCCGATATGGCTGCAAATAACATTGACAGTTTTCACGCTACGACTGTCATTTATGAATCATTTTAAAGCATCATGATTGCACTTTAATATGGTATATCATTTGTAGCATAATGTGTTCGTCTAAAAATGGTCAATTTGAAGGATCGGTAGAATTGTTGTTCTATGTTTAATAAACGCAGTAATCTGAGGTTCCGATATGGTTGCAATTAACTTTGGCAGTTTTCGTGCTAGGACATGCACCATTTTAAAGCATTAAAATTGCCATTTGTTTTGGTATATAAATTTATTGCATAATGTATTTTTAGAAAATGACCAATTGGATAGATCGGTTTGAATTATTTTCACAGCTTTAAAAACGCGGTATTTTAAGTTCCGATATGGTTGTGAATAACTTTGACAGTTTTCATGCTATGACAGTCATTTATGCATCACTTTAAAGCATTATGATTGCACCTTAATTTGGTATATCATTTGTGGCATAATGTGTTCGTCAAAAAATGGTCATTGAAAGGTAATGTGGTAGAATTGTTGTTCTATGTTTAAAAACGCTGTGATTTGAGGTTCCCATATGGTTGCAAATAACATTGACAGCTTTCATGCCAGGACAATCGTTTATGCATCATTTTAAAGCATTACAGTTGAACTTTGTTTGGTGTATAATTTGTGGCATAATGAGTTTTTACAAAAATAGGATAGATCGGTGTATTTATTGGTACAGATTTAGAAATGCGGTAATTTAAGGCTCCGATATGGTTGCAAATATCATTTATAGTTTTCATGTTATTGCAGTCGTTTATATATCTTTTTATTGCATTATAGTTGCCATTTGTTTTGGTATATAATTTATGCATAATATATTTTTAGAAAATGGCTAATTGGATAGATCGGTAGAATTATTTTCACAGCTTTAAAAACGCGGTATTTTAAGGTTCCGATATGGCTGCAAATAACATTGACAGTTTTCATGCTATGACAGTCATTTAGGCATCATTTTAAAGCATTATGATTGCACTTTAATATGGTATATCATATGTAGCATAATGTGTGTTTTTACAAATTGGTCAATTTGATAGATCGGTAGAATTATTGTTCTATGTTTAATAAACGCAGTAATCTGAGGTTCCCATATGGTTGCAATTAACTTTGGCAGTTTTCGTGCTAGGACAGTCGTTTATACACCATTTTAAAGCATTAAAATTGCCATTTGTTTGGTGTATAATAATGTATTTTTAGAAAATGGCCAATTGGATAGATCGGTAGAATTATTTTCCTGACAAGCCTGACCTGACCAGCTATGACAGTCATTTATGCATCATTTTAAAGCATTATGGTTACACTATAATTTGGTATATCATTTGTGGCATAATGTGTTCGTCCAAAAAATGGTCAATTTGTTTAAAATATGTTTAAAAACACTGTGATTTGAGGTTTCGATATGGCTGCAATTAACTTTGACAGTTTTTATGCCAGGACAATCGTTTATGCATCATTTTAAAGCATTACAGTTGCACTTTATTTTGGTGTACAATTTGTGGCATAATGAATTTTTACAAAAATTGGATAGATCGGTATATTTATTGGTACAGGTTTGGAAATGCGGTAATTTAAGGCTCCGATATGGTTGCAAATATCATTTATAGTTTTCATGTTATTGCAGTCGTTTATATATCTTTTTATTGCATTATAGTTGCCATTTGTTTTGGTATGTAATTTGTGTGCATAATATATTTTTAGAAAATGGCCAATTGGATAGATCGGTAGAACTATTTTAAGCTTTAAAAACGCTATGATAGTCATTTAGACATCATTTTAAAGCATTATGATTGCACTTTAATATGGTATATCATTTGTAGCATAATGTGTGTTTTTACAAATTGGTCAATTTGATAGATCGGTAGAATTATTGTTCTATGTATCAAATGCAGTAATCTGAGGTTCCGATATGGTTGCAATTAACTTTGACAGTTTTCGTGCTAGGACAGTCGTTTATGCACCATTTTAAAGCATTAAAATTGCCATTTGTTTTGGTATATAATTTATTGCATAATGTATTTTTAGAAAATGGCCATTGGATAGATCGGTAGAATATTTTCCCAGGCGGTAATTTGAAGTTCCGATATGGTTTTGAATAACTTTGACAGTTTTCATGCTATGACAGTCATTTATGCATCATTTTAAAGCATTATGATTGCACTTTAATTTGGTATATCATTTGTGGCATAATGTGTTCGTCTAAAAAATGGTCAATTTGATGGATCGGTAGAATTGTTGTTCTATGTTTAAAACAGCTGTGATTTGAGGTTCCCATATGGTTGCAAATAACATTGACAGTTTTCATGCCAGGACAATCGTTTATGCATCATTTTAAAGCATTACAGTTGAACTTCGTTTATATATCTTTTTATTGCATTATAGTTGCCATTTGTTTTGGTATATAATTTGTTGCATAATATATTTTTAGAAAATGGCTAATTGGATAGATCGGTAGAATTATTTTCACAGCTTTAAAAACGCGGTATTTTAAGGTTCCGATATGGCTGCAAATAACATTGACAGTTTTCACGCTATGACAGTCATTTATGCATCATTTGAAAGCATTATGATTGCACTTTTTGACAGTAATGTGTTCGTCTAAAAAATGGTCTAAATAGATGGTAATTGGATATTTTGTTGTTCTATGTTTAAAAACGCTGTGATTTGAGGTTCCGATATGGTTTGCAAATAACTTGACAGTTTTCATGCCAGGACAATCGTTTATGCATCATTTTAAAGCATTACAGATGCACTTTGTTTTGGTGTACAATTTGTGGCATAATGAATTTTTACAAAAATTGGATAGATCGGTATATTTATTGGTACAGGTTTGGAAATGCGGTAATTTAAGGCTCCGATATGGTTGCAAATATCATTTATAGTTTTCATGTTATTGCAGTCGTTTATATATCTTTTTATTGCATTATAGTTGCCATTTGTTTTGTATATAATTTATTGCATAATATTATTTTAGAAAATGGCCAATTGGATAGATTGGACAGCTTTCAAAACGCAGTGATTTGAGGTTCCGATAAGGTTGTGAATAACATTGACAGTTTTCACGCTATGACAGTCATTTATGAATCATTTTAGAGCATTATGATTACACTTTAATATGGTATATCATTTGTAGCATAATGTGTATTTTTAGAAATTGGTCAATTTGATAGATCGGTATAATTATTGTTCTATGTATAATAAACGCAGTAATCTGAGGTTCCGCTATGGTTGCAATTAACTTTGGCAGTTTTCGTGCTAGGACAGTCGTTTATGCACCATTTTAAAGCATTAAAATTGCCATTTGTTTTGGTATATAATTTATTGCATAATGTATTTTTAGAAAATGGCCAATTGGATAGATCGGTAGAATTATTTTCCCAGGTTTAAGAAGGCGGTAGTTTGAGGTTCCGATATGGCTGCAAATAACATTGACAGTTTTCACGCTATGACAGTCATTTATGAAACATTTTCATGGTTGCAAATAACTTTGACAGTTTTCATGCCAGGACAATCGTTTATGCATCATTTTAAAGCATTACAGTTGCACTTTGTTTTGGTGTATAATTTGTGGCATAATGAATTTTTAAAAAAATTGGATAGATCGGTATATTCATTGGTACAGGTTTTCATGTTATTGCAGTCGTTTATATATCTTTTTATTGCATTATAGTTGCCATTTGTTTTGGTATATAATTTATTGCATAATATATTTTTAGAAAATGGCCAATTGGATAGATCGGTAGAATTATTTTAACAGCTTTAAAAACGCGATAGTTTGAGGTTCCAATATGGCTGCAAATAACATTGACAGTTTTCACGCTATGACAGTCATTTATGAATCATTATAAAGCATTATGATTGCACTTTAATATGGTATATCATTTGTGGCATAATGTGTATTTTTAGAAATTGGTCATTTTGATAGATCGGTAGAATTATTGTTCTATGTTTAATAAACGCAATAATCTGAGGTTCCCATATGGTTGCAATTAACTTTGGCAGTTTTCGTGCTAGGACAGTCGTTTGTGCACCATTTTAAAGCATTAAAATTGCCATTTGTTTTGGTGTATAATTTATTGCATAATGTATTATTAGAAAATGGCCAATTGGATAGATCGGTAGTATTATTTTCCCAGGTTTAAAAAGGCGGTAATTTGAGGTTCCGATATGGTTGCAAATATCATTTATAGTTTTCATGTTATTGCAGTCGTTTATATATCTTTTTATTGCATTATAGTTGCCATTTGTTTTGGTATATAATTTATTGCATAATATATTTTTAGAAAATGGCCAATTGGATAGATCGGTAGAATTATTTTCACAGCTTTAAAAACGCGATAGTTTGAGGTTCCAATATGGCTGCAAATAACATTGACAGTTTTCACGCTATGACAGTCATTTATGAATCATTTTAAAGCATTATTATTGCACTTAAATATGGTATATCATTTGTAGCATAATGTGTGTTTTTACAAATTGGTCAATTTGATAGATCGGCAGAATTATTGATTTATGTATCAAATGAATCTGAGGTTCCGATATGGCTGCAATTAACTTCGGCAGTTTTCGTGCTAAGACAGTCGTTTATGCTCCATTTTAAAGCATTAAAATTGCCATTTGTTTTGGTATATAATTTATTGCATAATGTATTTTTAGAAAATGGCCAATTGGATAGATCGGTAGTATTATTTTCCCAGGTTTAAAAAGGCGGTAATTTGAGGTTCCGATATGGTTGTGAATAACTTTGACAGTTTTCATGCTATGACAGTCATTTATGCATCATTTTAGAGCATTATGATTGCACTTTATATTGGTATATCATTTGTGGCATAATGTGTTCGTCTAAAAAATGGTCAATTTGATGGATCGGTAGAATTGTTGTTCTATGTTTAAAAACGCTGTTCCCGTATGGTTGCAAATAACATTGACAGTTTTTATGCCAGGACAATCGTTTATGCATCATTTTAAAGCATTACAGTTGCACTTTGTTTTGGTGTATAATTTTTGGCATAATGAGTTTTTACAAAAATAGGATAGATCGGTATATTTATTGGTACAGGTTTAGAAATGCGGTAATTTAAGGCTCCGATATGGTTGCAAATATCATTTATAGTTTTCATGTTATTGCAGTCGTTTATATATCTTTTTATTGCATTATAGTTGCCATTTGTTTTGGTATATAATTTATTACATAATATATTTTTAGAAAATGGCCAATTGGATAGATCGGTAGAATTATTTTCACAGCTTTAAAAACGCGGTATTTTAAGGTTCCGATATGGCTGCAAATAACATTGACAGTTTTCACGCTATGACAGACATTTAGGCATCTTTTAAAGCATTATAATTGCACTTTATTGTGGTATATCATTTGTAGCATAATGTGTGTTTTTACAAATTGGTCAATTTGATAGATCGGTAGAATTATTTTTCTATGTTTAATAAACGCAGTAATCTGAGGTTCCCATATGGTTGCAATTAACTTTGGCAGTTTTCGTGCTAGGACAGTCGTTTATACATCATTTTTAAGCATTAGAATTGCCATTTGTTTTGGTATATAATTTAATGCATACTATATTTTTAGAAAATGGCCAATTGGATAGATCGGTAGAATTATTTTCCCAGGTTTAGAAAGGCGGTAATTTGTGGTTCCGATATGGTTGTGAATAACTTTGACAGTTTTTATGCCAGGACAATCGTTTATGCATCATTTTAAAGCATTATGATTGCACTTTAATTTGGTATATCATTTGTGGCATAATGAGTTCGTCTAAAAAATGGTCAATTTGAAGGATCGGTAGAATTGTTGTTCTATGTTTAAAAACGCTGTGATTTAAGGTTCCGATATGGTTGCAAATAACTTTAACAGTTTTCATGCAAATAACTTTAACAGTTTTCATGCATAATTTTAAAGCATTACAGCTGCACTTTGTTTTGGTGTATAATTTGTGGTATAATGAATTTTTAAAAAAATTGGATAGATCGGTATATTTATTGGTACAGGTTTGGAAATGCGGTAATTTAAGGCTACAATATGGTTGCAAATATCTTTTATAGTTTTCATGTTATTGCAGTCGTTTATATATCTTTTTATTGCATTATAGTTGCCATTTGTTTTGGTATATAATTTGTTGCATAATATATTTTTAGAAAATGGCTAATTGCACCATTTTAAGGCATTAAAATTGCCATTTGTTTTGGTATATAATTTATTGCATAATGTATTTTTAGGAAATTTTTAGAAAAGGCGGTAATTTGAGGTACCGATATGACTGCAAATAACATTGACAGTTTTCACGCTATGACAGTCATTTATGCATCATTTTAAAGCATTATGATTGCACTTTAATTTGGTATATCATTTGTGGCATAATGTGTTCGTCTAAAAAATGGTCAATTTGAAGGATCGGTAGAATTGTTGTTCTATGTTTAAAAACGCTGTGATTTGAGGTTCCGATATGGTTGCAAATAACTTTGACAGTTTTCATGCCAGGACAATCGTTTATGCATCATTTTAAAGCATTACAGTTGCACTTTGTTTTGGTGTACAATTTGTTTTATTTAGATCGGTAGAATTATTTTCACAGCTTTAAAAACGCGGTATTTTAAGGTTCCGATATGGCTGCAAATAACATTGACAGTTTTCACGCTATGACAGTCATTTATGCATCATTTTAAAGCATTATGATTGCACTTTAATATGGTATATCATTTGTAGCATAATGTGTGTTTTTAAAAATTGGGCAATTTGATAGATCGGTAGAATTATTGTTCTATGTTTCATAAACGCAGTAATCTGAGGTTCCGCTATGGTTGCAATTAACTTTGGCAGTTTTCGTGCTAGGACAGTCGTTTATGCACCATTTTAAAGCATTAAAAATGCCATTTGTTTTGGTATATAATTTATTGCATAATGTATTTTTAGAAAATGGCCAATTGGATAGATCGGTAGAATTATTCGTTTATGCACCATTTTAAAGCATTAAAATTGCCATTTGTTTTGGTATGTAATTTATTGCATAATGTATTTTTAGAAAATGGCCAATTGGATAGATCGGTAGAATTATTTTCCCAGGTTTAAAAAGGCGGTAATTTGAAGTTCCGATATGGTTGTGAATAACTTTGTCATTTATGCATCATTTTAAAGCGCTATGATTGCACTTTAATTTGGTAGATCATTTGTGGCATAATGTGTTCGTCTAAAAAATGGTCAATTTGAAGGATCGGTAGAATTGTTGTTCTATATTTAAAAACGCTGTGATTTGAGATTCCGATATGGTTGCAAATAACTTTGACAGTTTTTATGCCAGGACAATCGTTTATGCATCATTTTAAAGCATTAAAATTGCCATTTGTGGCAATTGGATAGATCGGTAGTAATATTTTCAAAGGTTTAAAAAGGCGGTAATTTGAGGGTCCGATATGGTTGTGTATAACTTTGACAGTTTTCATGCTATGACATCATTTTAGAGCATTATGATTGCACTTTATATTGGTATATCATTTGTGGCATTGTGTTGTCTAAAATGTGGTCTCTAAAATGGTCAATTTGATGGATCGGTAGAATTGTTGTTCTATGTTTAAAACGCTGTGATTTGAGGTTCCGATATGGTTGCAAATAACTTTGACAGTTTTTATGCCAGGACAGTCGTTTATGCATCATTTTAAAGCATTACAGTTGCACTTTGTTTTGGTGTATAATTTGTGGCATAATGAGTTTTTACAAAAATTGGATAGATCGGTATATTTATTGGTACAGGTTTGGAAATGCGGTAATTTAAGGCTCCGATATGGTTGCAATATCTTTTACAAAAATTGGATAGATCGGTATATTTATTGGTACAGGTTTGGAAATGCGGTAATTTTAGGCTCCGATATGGTTGCAAATATCTTTTATAGTTTTCATGTTATAGCAGTCGTTTATATATCTTTTTATTGCATTATAGTTGCCATTTGTTTTGGTATATAATTTGTTGCATAATATATTTTTAGAAAATGGCTAATTGGATAGATCGGTAGAATTATTTTCACAGCTTTAAAAACGCGGTATTTTAAGGTTCTGATATGGCTGCAAATAACATTGACAGTTTTCACGCTATGACAGTCATTTAGGCATCATTTTAAAGCATTATGATTGCACTTTAATATGGTATATCATTTGTAGCATAATGTGTGTTTTTACAAATTGGTCAATTTGATAGATCGGTAGAATTATTGTTCTATGTTTAATAAACGCAGTAATCTGAGGTTCCGATATGGTTGCAATTAACTTTGGCAGTTTTCGTGCTAGGACAGTCGTTTATGCACCATTTTAAAGCATTAAAATTGCCATTTGTTTTGGTATATAATTTATTGCATAATGTATTTTTAGAAAATGGCCAGTTGGATAGATCGGTAGAATTATTTTCCCAGGTTTAAAAAGGCGGTAATTTGAAGTTCCGATATGGCTGTGAATAACTTTGACAATTTCATGCTATGACATTAATTTATGCATCATTTTAAAGCATTATGATTGCACTTTAATTTGGTATATCATTTGTGGCATAATGTGTTCGTCTAAAAAATGGTCAATTTGAAGGTTCGGTAGAATTGTTGTTCTATGTTTAAAAACGCTGTGATTTGAGGTTCCGATATGGTTGCAATTAACTTTGGCAGTTTTCGAGCACCATTTTAAAGCATTTAAATTGCCATTTGTTTTGTTATATAATTTATTGCTTAATGTATTTTTAGAAAATGGCCAATTGGATAGTTCGGTAGAATTATTTTCCCAGGTTTAAAAAGGCGGTAATTTGAAGTTCCGATATGGCTGTGAATAACTTTGACAGTTTTCATACTATGACAGTCATTTATGCATCATTTTAGAGCATTATAATTGCACTTTATATTGGTATATCATTTGTGGCATAATGTGTTCGTCTAAAAAATGGTCAATTTGATGGATCGGTAGAATTGTTGTTCTATGTTTAAAAACGCTGTGATTTGAAGTTCCCATATGGTTGCAAATAACATTGACAGTTTTTATGCCAGGACAATCGTTTATGCATCATTTTAAAGCATTACAGTTGCACTTTGTTTTAAGGTATAATTTGAGGCATAATAAATTGTTCTATGTTTAATAAACGCAGTAATCTGAGGTTCCGATATGGTTGCAATTAACTTTGGCAGTTTTCGTGCTAGGACAGTCGTTTATGCACCTTTTTAAAGCATTAAAATTGCCATTTGTTTTGGTATATAATTTATTGCATAATGTATTTTTAGAAAATGGCCAATTGGATAGATCGGTAGAATTATTTTCCCAGGTTTAAAAAGGCGGTAATTTGAAGTTACAGTTTTCATGCTATGACAGTCATATATGCATCATTTTAAAGCATTATGATTGCACTTTAATTTGGTATATCATTTGTGGCATAATGTGTTCGTCTAAAAAATGGTCAATTTGAAGGATCGGTAGAATTGTTGTTCTATGTTTAAAAACGCTGTGATTTGAGGTTCCGATATGGTTGCAAATAACTTTGACAGTTTTCATGCCAGGACAATCGTTTATGCATCATTTTAAAGCATTACAGTTGCACTTTGTTTTGGTGTACAATTTGTGGCATAATGAATTTTTACAAAAATTGGATAGATCGGTATATTTATTGGTACAGGTTTGGAAATGCGGTAATTTAAGGCTCCGATATGGTTGCAATTATCTTTTATAATTTTCATGTTATAGCAGTCGTTTATATATCTTTTTATTGCATTATAGTTGCCATTTGTTTTGGTATATAATTTGTTGCATAATATATTTTTAGAAAATGGCTAATTGGATAGATCGGTACAATTATTTTCACAGCTTTTAAAACGCGGTACTTTAAGGTTCCGATATGGCTGCAAATAACATTGACAGTTTTCACGCTATGACAGTCATTTAGGCATCATTTTAAAGCATTATGATTGCACTTTAATATGGCATATCATTTGTAGCATAATGCGTGTTTTTACAAATTGGTCAACTTGATAGATCGGTAGAATTATTGTTCTATATATCAAATGCAGTAATCTGAGGTTTCGATATGGCTGAAATTAACTTCGGCAGTTTTCGTGCTAGGACAGTCGTTTATGCACCATTTTAAAGCATGAAAATTGCCATTTGTTTTGGTATATAATTTATTGCACAATGTATTTTTAGTAAATGGACAATTGGATAGATCGGTAGTAATATTTTCAAAGGTTTAAAAAGGCGGTAATTTGACAGTCATTTATGCATCATTTTAGAGCATTATGAATGCACTTTATATTGGTATATCATTTGTGGCATAATGTGTTCGTCTAAAAAATGGTCAATTTGATGGATCGGTAGAATTGTTGTTCTATGTTTAAAATCGCTGTGATTTGAGGTTTCCATATGGTTGCAAATAACATTGACAGTTTTTATGCCAGGACAGTCGTTTATGCATCATTTTAAAGCATTACAGTTGCACTTTGTTTTGGTGTATAATTTGTGGCATAATGAATTTTTACAAAAATTGGATAGATCGGTATATTTATTGGTACAGGTTTGGAAATGCGGTAATTTAAGGCTCCGATATGGTTGCAATTATCTTTTATAATCTTCATGTTATAGCAGTCGTTTATATATCTTTTTATTGCATTATAGTTTCCATTTGTTATGGTATATAATTTGTTGCATAATATATTTTTAGAAAATGGCTAATTGGATAGATCGGTAGAATTATTTTCACAGCTTTAAAAACGCGGTATTTTAAGGTTCCGATATGGCTGCAAATAACATTGACAGTTTTCACGCTATGACAGTCATTTAGGCATCATTTTAAAGCATTATGATTGCACTTTAATATGGTATATCATTTGTAGCATAATGTGTGTTTTTACAAATTGGTCAACTTGATAGATCGGTAGAATTATTGTTCTATGTATCAAATGCAGTAATCTGAGGTTCCGATATGGCTGCAATTAACTTTGGCAGTTTTCGTGCACCATTTTAAAGCATTTAAATTGCCATTTGTTTTGTTATATAATTTATTGCTTAATGTATTTTTAGAAAATGGCCAATTGGATAGTTCGGTAGAATTATTTTCCCAGGTTTAAAAAGGCGGTAATTTGAAGTTCCGATATGGTTGTGAATAACTTTGACAGTTTTCATACTATGACAGTCATTTATGCATCATTTTAGAGCATTATGATTGCACTTTATATTGGTATATCATTTGTGGCATAATGTGTTCGTCTAAAAAATGGTCAATTTGATAGATCGGTAGAATTGTTGTTCTATGTTTAAAAACGCTGTGATTTGAAGTTCCCATATGGTTGCAAATAACATTGACAGTTTTTATGCCAGGACAATCGTTTATGCATCATTTTAAAGCATTACAGTTGCACTTTGTTTTAAGGTATAATTTGTGGCATAATGAATTGTTCTATGTTTAATAAGCATTACAGTTGCACTTTGTTTTGGTGTACAATTTGTGGCATAATGAATTTTTACAAAAATTGGATAGATCGGTATATTTATTGGTACAGGTTTGGAAATGCGGTAATTTAAGGCTCCGATATGGTTGCAAATATTTTTTATAGTTTTCATGTTATAGCAGTCGTTTATATATCTTTTTATTGCATTATAGTTGCCATTTGTTTTGGTATATAATTTGTTGCATAATATATTTTTAGAAAATGGCTAATTGGATAGATCGGTAGAATTATTTTCACAGCTTTAAAAACGCGGTATTTTAAGGTTCCGATATGACTGCAAATAACATTGACATTTTTCACGCTATGACAGTCATTTATGCATCATTTTAGAGCATTATGATTGCACTTTATATTGGTATATCATTTGTGGCATAATGTGTGTTTTTACAAATTGGTCAACTTGATAGATCGGTAGAATTATTGTTCTATATATCAAATGCAGTATCTGAGGTTTCGATATGGCTGAAATTAACCTCGGCAGTGCTAGCACAGTCGTTTATGCACCATTTTAAAGCATGAAAATTGCCATTTGTTTTGGTATATAATTTATTGCATAATGTATTTTTAGTAAATGGCCAATTGGATAGATCGGTAGTAATATTTTCAAAGGTTTAAAAAGGCGGTAATTTGAGGGTCCGATATGGTTGTGTATAACTTTGACAGTTTTCATGCTATGACATCATTTTAGAGCATTATGATTGCACTTTGTATTGGTATATCATTTGTGGCATAATGTGTTCGTCTAAAAAATGGTCAATTTGATGGATCGGTAGAATTGTTGTTCTATGTTTAAAAACGCTGTGATTTGAGGTTTCCATATGGTTGCAAATAACATTGACAGTTTTTATGCCAGGACAGTCGTTTATGCATCATTTTAAAGCATTACAGTTGCACTTTGTTTTGGTGTATAATTTGTGGCATAATGAGTTTTTACAAAAATTGGATAGATCGGTATATTTATTGGTACAGGTTTGGAAATGCGGTAATTTAAGGCTCCGATATGGTTGCAATATCTTTTACAAAAATTGGATAGATCGGTATATTTATTGGTACAGGTTTGGAAATGCGATAATTTTAGGCTCCGATATGGTTGCAAATATCTTTTATAGTTTTCATGTTATAGCAGTCGTTTATATATCTTTTTATTGCATTATAGTTGCCATTTGTTTTGGTATATAATTTGTTGCATAATATATTTTTAGAAAATGGCTAATTGGATAGATCGGTAGAATTATTTTCACAGCTTTAAAAACGCGGTATTTTAAGGTTCTGATATGGCTGCAAATAACATTGACAGTTTTCACGCTATGACAGTCATTTAGGCATCATTTTAAAGCATTATGATTGCACTTTAATATGGAATATCATTTGTAGCATAATGTGTGTTTTTACAAATTGGTCAATTTGATAGATCGGTAGAATTATTGCTCTATGTTTAATAAACGCAGTAATCTGAGGTTCCGATATGGTTGCAATTAAGTTTGGCAGTTTTCGCGCTAGGACAGTCGTTTATGCACCATTTTAAAACATTAAAATTGCCATTTGTTTTGGTATATAATTTATTGCATAATGTATTTTTAGAAAATGGCCAATTGGATAGATCGGTAGAATTATTTTCCCAGGTTTAAAAAGGCGGTAATTTGAAGTTCCGATATGGCTGTGAATAAATTTGACAATTTCATGCTATGACATTAATTTATGCATCATTTTAAAGCATTATGATTGCACTTTAATTTGGTATATCATTTGTGGCATAATGTGTTCGTCTAAAAAAGTGGTCAATTTGAAGGTTCGGTAGAATTGTTGTTCTATGTTTAAAAACGCTGTGATTTGAGGTTCCGATATGGTTGCAATTAACTTTGGCAGTTTTCGAGCACCATTTTAAAGCATTTAAATTGCCATTTGTTTTGTTATATAATTTATTGCATAATGTATTTTTAGAAAATGGCCAATTGGATAGATCGGTAGTATTATTTTCCCAGGTTTAAAAAGGCGGTAATTTGAGGTTCCGATATGGTTGTGAATAACTTTGACAGTTTTCAAGCTATGACAGTCATTTATGCATCATTTTAGAGCATTATGATTGCACTTTATATTGGTATATCATTTGTGGCATAATGTGTTCGTCTAAAAAATGGTCAATTTGATGCATCGGTAGAATTGTTGTTCTATGTTTAAAAACGCTGTGATTTTAGGTTCCCATATGGTTGCAAATAACATTGACAGTTTTTATGCCAGGACAATCGTTTATGCATCATTTTAAAGCATTACTGTTGCACCTTGTTTTGGTGTATAATTTGTGGTATAATGAGTTTTTACAAAAATAGGATAGATCGGTATATCTATTGGTACAGGTTTAGAAATGCGGTAATTTAAGTCTCCGATATGGTTGCAAATATCATTTATAGTTTTCATGTTATTGCAGTCGTTTATATATCTTTTTATTGCAGTATAGTTGCCATTTGTTTTGGTATATAATTTGTTGCATAATATATTTTTAGAAAATGGCTAATTGGATAGATCGGTAGAATTATTTTCACAGCTTTAAAAACGCGGTATTTTAAGGTTCCAATATAGCTGCAAATAACATTGACAGTTTTCACGCTATGACAGTCATTTAGGCATAATTTTAAAGCATTATGATTGCACTTTAATATGATATATCATTTGTAGCATAATGTGTGTTTTTACAAATTTGTCAATTTGATAGATCGGTAGAATTATTGTTCTATGTTTAATAAACGCAGTAATCTGAGGTTCCGATATGGTTGCAATTAACTTTGACAGTTTTCGTGCTAGGACAGTCGTTTATGCACCATTTGTTTTGCATAATGCATAATGTATTTTTAGAAAATGGACAATTGGTTAGATCGGTAGAATTATTTTCCCAGGTTTAAAAAGGCGGTAATTTGAAGTTCCGATATGGTTGTGAATAACTTTGACAGTTTTCATGCTATGATAGTCATTTATGCATCATTTTAAAGCATTATGCTTGCACTTTAATTTGGTATATCATTTGTGGCATAATGTGTTCGTCTAAAAATTGGTCAATTTGAAGGATCGGTAGAATTGTTGTTCTATTTTTAAAAACGCTGTGATTTGAGGTTCCGATATGGTTGCAAATAACTTTGACAGTTTTCATGCCAGGACAATCGTTTATGCATCATTTTAAAGCATTACAGTTGCGCTTTGTTTTGGTGTACAACTTGTGGCATAATGAATTTTTACAAAAATTGGATAGTTCGGTATATTTATTGGTACAGGTTTGAAAATGCGGTAATTTACGGCTCCGATATGGTTGCAAATATCTTTTATAGTTTTCATATTATAGCAGTCGTTTATATATCTTTTTATTGCATTATATGTGCCATTTGTTTTGGTATATAATTTTTTGGTATATAATTTATTTTTAGAAAACGGCCAGTTGGATAGATCGGTAGAATTATTGTTCTATGTTTAATAAACGCAGTAATCTGAGGTTCCGATATGGTTGCGATTAACTTTGGCAGTTTTCGTGCTAGGACAGTCATTTATGCACCATTTTAAAGCATTAAAATTGCCATTTGTTTTGGTATATAATTTATTGCATATTGTACTTTTATAGTTTTCATGTTATTACAGTCGTTATATATATCTTTTTATTGTATTATAGATGCCATTTCTTTTGTATATAATTTATTGCATGATATTTTTTAGAAAATGGCCAATTGGATAGATCGGTAGAATTATTTTCACAGTTTTAAAAGGGCGGTAATTTGAGGTTCGATATGGCTGCAAATAACATTGCAGTCGTTTGTATGCCTTTTGTTTTGGTATATAATTTATTGCATAATATATTTCTAGAAAATGGCCAATTGGATAGATCGGTAGAATTATTTTTCCAGGTTTAAAAAGACGGTAGTTTGAGGTTCCGATATGGCTGCAAAATAACGTTGGCAGTTTTCACGCTATGACAGTCATTTATGAATCATTTTAAAGCACTATGGTTGCACTTTAATATGGTATATCATTTGTAGCATAATGTGTATTTTTAGAAATTGGTCAATTTGATAGATCGGTAGAATTATTGTTCTATGTTTAATAAACGCAGTAATCTGAGGTTCCGATATGGTTGCAATTAACTTTGGCAGTTTTAGTGCTAGGACAGTCGTTTATGCACCATTTTAAAGCATTAAAATTGCCATTTGTTTTGGTATATAATTTATTGCATAATGTATTTTTAGAAAATGGCCAATTGGATAGATCGGTAGAATTAATTTCCCAGGTTTAAAAAGGCGGTAATTTGAGGTTCCAATATGGTTGTGAATAACTTTGACAGTTTACATGCCAGGACAATCGTTTATGTATCATTTTAAAGCATTACTGTTGCACTTTGTTTTGTTGTACAATTTGTGGCATAATGAATTTTTATAAAAATTGGATAGATCGGTATATTTATTGGTACAGGTTTGGAAATGCGGTAATTTAAGGCTCCGATATGGTTGCAAATATCTTTTATAGTTTTCATGTTATAGCAGTCGTTTATATATCTTTTTATTGCATTATAGTTGCCATTTGTTTTGGTATATAATTTGTTGCATAATGTATTTTTAGAAAATGGCTAATTGGATAGATCGGTAGAATTATTTTCACAGCTTTAAAAACGCGGTATTTTAAGGTTCCGATATGGCTGCAAATAACATTGACAGTTTTCACGCTTTGACAGTCATTTAGGCATCATTTTAAAGCATTATGATTGCACTTTAATATGGTATATCATTTGTAGCATAATGTGAGTTTTTACAAATTGGTCAATTTGATAGATCGGTAGAATTATTGTTCTATGTTTAATAAACGCAGTAATCTGAGGTTCCGATATGGTTGCAATTAACTTTGGCAGTTTTCGTGCTAGGACAGTCGTTTATGCACTATTTTAAAGCATTAAAATTGCCATTTGTTTTGGTATATAATTTATTGCATAATGTATTTTTAGAAAATGGCCAATTGGATAGATCGGTAGAATTATTTTCACAGCTTTAAAAGCACGGTAATTTAAGGCTGCAAATAACATTGACAGTTTTAACGCTATGAAAGTCATTTAGCCATTTAGCAATTTGATAGATGGTTAGAATTTTAAAGCATTATGATTGCACTTTAATATGGTATATCATTTGTAGCATAATGTGTGTTTTTTACAAATTGGTCAACTTGATAGATCGGTAGAATTATTGTTCTATGTATAAAATGCAGTAATCTGAGGTTCCGATATGGCTGCAATTAACTTTGGCAGTTTTCGTGCTAGGATAGTCGTTTATGCACCATTTTAAAGCATTAAAATTGCCATTTGTTTTGGTATATAATTTATTGCATAATGTATTTTTAGAAAATGGCCAATTAGACAGATCGGTAGTATTATTTTCCCAGGTTTAAAAAGGCGGTAATTTGAGGTTCCGATATGGTTGTGAATAACTTTGACAGTTTTCATGCTATTACAGTCATTTATGCATCATTTTAAAGCATTATGATTGCACTTTATATTGGTATATCATTTGTGGCATTATGTTGTTCGTCTAAAAAAAGTATAATTATTTTACAGCTTTAAAAACACGGTAGTTTATGGTTCCGATATGGCTGCAAATAACATTGACAGTTTTCACGCAATGATAGTCATTTAGGCATCATTTTAAGCATTATTATTGCACTTTAATATGGTATATCATTTGTAGCATAATACAATTATATAACGGAACCTTAAAATACCGCGTTTTTTAAAGCTGTGAAAATAATTCTTCTACCGATCTATCCAATTAGCCATTTTCTAAAAATATATTATGCAATAAATTATATACCAAAACAAATTGCAACTACAATGCAATAAAAATATATATAAACGACCAGCAATAACATGGAAACTATAAAAGATATTTGCAACCATATCGGAGCCTTAAACTACCGCATTCCAAACCTGTACCAATAAATATACCGATCGATCCAATTTTTGTAAAAATTCATTATGCCACAACAGTAATGTAGCATAAAGTGCAACAGTAATGCTTTACGATTGTCCTGGCATGTAAACTGTCAAAGTTATTCACAACCATATTGGAATCTCAAATTACCGCCTTTTTAAAAACTGAGAAAATAATTCTACCGATACTATCCTAGCGTGAAAACTGTCAATGTTATTTGCAGCCATATTGAAACCTCAAATTACCGCGTTTTTAAAGCTGTGAAAATAATTCTACCGATCTATCCAATTGGCCGTTTTCTAAAAATTAATTATATACCAAGAAAATTATATACCAAAACAAATGGCAACTATAATGCAATAAAAAGGTATATAAACGACTGCTATAATATGAAAACTATAAAAGACATTTGCAACCATATCGGAGCCTTAAATTACCGCATTTCCAAACCTGTGGCAATAAATATACCGATCTATCCTATTTTTGTAAAAACTCATTATGCCACAAATTATACACCAAAACAAAGTGCAACTGTAATGCTTTAAAATGATGCATAAACGATTGTCCTGGCATAAAAACTGTCAATGTTATTTGCAACCATGTGGGAACCTCAAATCACAGCGTTTTTAAACATAGAACAAAAATTCTACCGATCCATCAAATTGACCATTTTTTAGACGATCACATTATGCCACAAATGATATACCAATATAAATTGCAATCATAATGCTCTAAAATGATGCATAAATGACTGTCATAGAATGAAAACTGTCAAAGTTATTCACAAACATATCGGAACTTCAAATTACCGCCTTTTTAAACCTGGGAAATTAATTCTACCGATCTATCTAATTGGCCATTTTCTAAAAATACATTATGCAATAAATTATATACCAAAACAAATGGCAATTTTAATGCTTTAAAATGGTGCATAAACGACTGTCCTAGCACGAAAACTGCCAAAGTTTATTGCAGCCATATCGGAACCTCAGATTACTGCGTTTATTAAACATAGAACAACAATTCTACCGATCTCTCAAATTGACCAATTTGTAAAAACACACATTATGCTACAAATGATATACCATATTAAAGTGCAATCATAATGCTTTAAAATGATGCCTAAATGACTGTCATAGCGTGAAAACTGTCAAAGTTATTCACAACCATATCGGAAAATGGTGCATAAACGACTGTCCTAGCACGAAAACTGCCAAAGTTAATTGCAACCATATCGGAACCTCAGATTACTGCGTTTATTAAACATAAAACAATAATTCTACCGATCTATCAAATTGACCAATTTCTAAAAATACAGATTATGCTACAAATGATATACCATATTAAAGTGCAATCATAATGCTTTAAAATGATTCATAAATGACTGTCATAGTTATTTGCAGCCATATTGGAACCTCAAACTACCGCGTTTTTAAAGCTGTGAAAATAATTCTACCCATCTATCCAATTGGCCATTTTCTAAAAATATATTATGCAATAAATTATATACCAAAACAAATGGCAACTATAATGCAATAAAAAGATATATAAACGACTGCAATAACATTAAAACTATAAATGATATATGCAACCATATCGGAGCCTTAAATTACCGCATTTCTAACATAGAACAATAATTCTACCAATCTATCAAGTTGACCAATTTGTAAAAACACACATTATGCTACAAATGTTATACCATATTAAAGTGCAATAATAATACTTTAAAATGATGACTAAATGACTATCATAGCGTGAAAACTGTCAATGTCATTTGCAGTCATATCGGAATCTCAAATTACCGCATTTTTAAAGCTGTGAAAATAGTTCTACCGATCTATCCAATTGGCCATTTTCTAAAAATATATTATGCAATAAATCTTTAAAATTATGCATAAATGACTGTCATAGCATGAAAACTGTCAAAGTTATTCACAACCATATCGGAACCTCAAATTACCGCCTTTTTAAACATGGGAAAATAATTCTACCGATCTATCCAACTGGCCATTTTCTAAAAATACATTATGCAATAAATTATATACCAAAACAAATGGCAATTTTAATGCTTTAAAATGGTGCATAAACGACTGTCCTGCGTTTATTAAATATAGAACAATAATTCTACCGACCTATCAATTGACCAATTTCTAAAAATACACATTATGCTACAAATGATATACCATATTAAAGTGCAATCATAATGCTTTAAAATGATGCCTAAATGACTATCATAGCGTGAAAACTGTTAATGTTATTTGCAGCCATATCGGAACCTTAAAATACTGCGTTTTTAAAGCTGTGAAAATAATTCTACCGATCTATCCAATTAGCCATTTTCTAAAAATATATTATGCAACAAATTATATACCAAAACAAATGGCAACTATAATGCAATAAAAAGATATATAAACGACTGCTATAACATGAAAACTATAAAAGATATTTGCAACCATATCGGAGCCTTAAATTACTGCATTTCCAAACTGCACCAATAATATACCGATCTATCCAATTTTTGTAAAATTTCATTATGCACAAATTGTACACCAAAACAAAGTACAACAGTAATGCTTTAAAATGATGCATAAACGATTTTCCTGGCATAAAAACTGTCAAAGTTATTTGCAACCATATCGGAACCTCAAATCACAGCGTTTTAAACATAGAACAACAATTCTACCGATCCTTCAAATTGACCATTTTTTAGACGAACACATTATGCCACAAATGATATACCAAATTAAAGTGCAATCATAATGCTTTAAAATAATGCATAAATGACTGTCATAGCATGAAAACTGTCAAAGTTATTCACATCCATATCGGAACCTCAAATTACCATCTTTTTAACCTAGAAAATAATTCTACGATATATCCAATTGGCCATTTCTAAAAATACATTTTCTAAAAATACAAATGGCAATTTTAATGCTTTAAAATGATTCATAAACGACTGTCTTAGCACGAAAACTGCCAAAGTTTATTGCAACCATATCGGAACCTCAGATTACTGCGTTTATTATAACATAGAACAATAATTCTACCGATCTATGAAATTGACCAATTTCTAAAAATACACATTATGATATACATATTATAGTGCAATCATAATGCTTTAAAATGATTCATAAATGACTGTCATAGCGTGAAAATTGTCAATGTTATTTGCAGCCATATTGGAACCTCAAACTACTGCGTTTTCAAAACTGTGAAAATAATTCTACCGATCTATCCAATTGGCCATTTTCTAAAAATATATTATGCAATAAATTATATACCAAAACAAATGACAACTATAATGCAATAAAAAGATATATAAACGACTGCAATAACATGAAAACTATAAAAGATATTTGCAACCATATCGGAGCCTTAAATTACCGCATTCCTAAACCTGTACCAATAAATATACTGATCTATCCTATTTTTGTAAAAACTCATTATGCCACAAATTACACAAAACCAAAACAAAGTGCAACTGTAATGCTTTAAAATAATGCATAAACGATTGTCCTGGCATAAAAACAGTCAATGTTATTTGCAACCATATGGGAACCTCAAATCACAGCGTTTCTAAACATAGAACAACAAACCGCATTCCCCAATTGGCCATTTTCTAAAAATACATTATGCAATAAATTATATACCAAAACAAATGGCAATTTTAATGCTTTAAAATGGTGCACAAACGACTGTCCTAGCACGAAAAGTGCCAAAGATAATTGCAACCATATCGGAACCTCAGATTACTGCGTTTATTAAACATAGAACAATAATTCTACCGATCTATCAAATTGACCAATTTTTTAAAAACACACATTATGCTACAAATGATATACCATATTAAAGTGCAATCATAATGCATTAAAATGATGCCTAAATGACTGTCATAGCGTGAAAACTGTCAATGTTATTTGCAGCCATATCGGAACCTTAAAATACCGCGTTTTTAAAGCTGTGAAAAAAAATCTACCGATCTATCCAATTGGCCATTTTATAAAAATACATTATGCAATAAATTATATACCAAAACAAATGGCAATTTTAATGCTTTAAAATGGTGCATAAACGACTGTCCTAGCACGAAAACTGCCAAAGTTTATTGCAGCCATATCGGAACCTCAGATTACTGCATTTGATACATAGAACAATAATTCTGCCGATCTATCAAGTTGACCAATTTGTAAAAACACACATTATTCTACAAATGATATACCATATTAAAGTGCAATCATAATGCTTTAAAATGATGTCTAAATGACTATCATAGCGTGAAAACTGTCAATGTTATTTGTCGCATTTTTAAAGCTGTGAAAATAATTCTACCGATCTATTCAATTGGCCATTTTCTAAAAATATATTATGCAACAAATTATATACCAAAACAAATGGCAACTATAATGCAATAAAAAGATATATAAACGACTGCTATAACATGAAAACTATAAAAGATATTTGCAACCATATCGGAGCCTTAAATTACCGCATTTCCAAACCTGTACCAATAAATATACCGATCTATCCAATTTTTGTAAAAATTCATTATGCCATAAATTGTACACCAAAACAAAGTGCAACTGTAATGCTTTAAAATGATGCATAAACGATTGTCCTGGCATGAAAACTGTCAAAGTTATTTGCAACCATATCGGAACCTCAAATCACAGCGTTTTTAAACATAGAACAACAATTCTACCAATCCTTCAAATTGACATTTTTTAGACAAACACATTATGCCACAAATGATATAACAAATTAAAGTGCAATCATAATGCTTTAAAATGATGCATAAATGACAAAGTTATTCACAACCATATCGGAACTTCAAATTACCGCCTTTTTAAACCTGGGAAAATAATTCTACCGATCTATCCAATTGGCCATTTTCTAAAAATACATTATGCAATAATTTATATACCAAAACAAATGGCAATTTTAATGCTTTAAAATGGTGCATAAACGAATAATTCTACCGATCTATCCAATTGGCCATTTTCTAAAAATACATTATGCAATAAATTATATACCAAAACAAATGGCAATTTTAATGCTTTAAAATAGTGCATAAACGAATAATTATACCGATCTATCCAATTGGCCATTTTCTAAAAATACATAATGCAATAAATTATATTCCAAAACAAATGGCAATTTTAATGCTTTAAAATGGTGCATAAACGACTGTCCTAGCACGAAAACTGCCAAAGTTAATTGCAGCCATATCGGAACCTCAGATTACTGCATTTGATACATAGAATAATTCTGCCGATCTATCAAGTTGACCAATTTGTAAAAACACACATTATGCTACAAATGATACACCATATTAAAGTGCAATCATAATGCTTTAGAATGATGTCTAAATGACTATCATAGCGTGAAAACTGTCAATGTTATTTGCAGTCATATCGGTACCTCAAATTACCGCATTTTTAAAGCTGTGAAAATAATTTTACCGATCTATCCAATTGGTCATTTTCTAAAAATATATTATGCAACAAATTATATACCAAAACAAATGGCAACTATAATGCAATAAAAAGATATATGGGAACCTCAGATTACTGCGTTTATTAAACATAGAACAATAATTCTACCGATCTATCAAATTGACCAATTTCTAAAAATACACATTATGCTACAAATGATATACCATATTAAAGTGCAATCATAATGTTTTAAAATGATGCCTAAATGACTGTCATAGCGTGAAAACTGTCAATGTTATTTGCAGTCATATCGGTACCTCAAATTACCGCATTTTTAAAGCTGTGAAAATAATTCTGCCGATCTATCCAATTGGCCATTTTCTAAAAATATATTATGCAACAAATTATATACCAAAACAAATGGCAACTATAATGCAATAAAAAGATATATACACGAAAACTGCTAAAGTTAATTGCAACCATATCGGAACCTCAATTACTGCATTGTTATTCAATTTGTAAAAACACACATTATGCTACAAATGATATCCATATTGAAGTGCAATCATAATACCTTAAAATGATGCCTAAGTGACTGTCATAGCGTGAAAACTGCCAATGTTATTTGCAGCCATATCGGAACCTTAAAATACCGCGTTTTTAAAGCTGTGAAAATAATTCTACCGATCTATCCAATTAGCCATTTTCTAAAAATATATTCTGCAACAAATTATATACCAAAACAAATGGCAACTATAATGCAATAAAAAGATATATAAACGACTGCAATAACTTGAAAACTATAAATGATATTTGCAACTATATAGAGCCTTAAATTACCGCATTTTTAAACCTGTACCAATAAATATACCGATCTATTTAATTTTTGTAAAAATTCATTATGTCACAAATTATACACCAAAACAAAGTGCAACTGTAATGCTTTAAAATGATGCATAAACGATTGTCCTAGCATGATAACTGTCAAAGTTATTTGCAACCATGTCGGAACCTCAAATCACAGTGTTTTTAACATAGAACAACAATTCTACCGATCCTTCAAATTGACCATTTTTTAGACGAACACATTATGCCACAAATGATATACCAAATTAAAGTGCAATCATAATGCTTTAAAATGATGCCTAAATGACGTGAAAACTGCCAATGTTATTTGCACCCATATCGGAACCTTAGAATACCGCGTTTTTAAAGCTGTGAAAATAATTCGACCGATCTATCCAATTAGCCATTTTCTAAAAATATATTCTGCAACAAATTTTATACCAAAACAAATGGCAACTATAATGCAATAAAAAGATATATAAACGACTGCTACAACATGAAAACTATAAAAGATAATTGCAACCATATCGGAGCCTTAAATTACCACATTTCCAAAACCTGTACCAATAAATATACCGATCTATCCAATTTTTGAAAAAATTCATTATGCCACAAATTGTACACCAAAACAAAGTGCAACTGTAATGCTTGTCTTGGCATGATAACTGTCAAAGTTATTTGCAACCATATCGGAACCTCAAATCACAGCGTTTCTAAACATAGAACAACAATTCTACCGATCTATCAAATTGACCAATTTCTAAAAATACACATTATTCTAAAAATGATATACCATATTAAAGAGCAATCATAATGCTTTAAAATGATGCCTAAATGACTGTCATAGCGTGAAAACTGTCAATGTTATTTGCAGCCATATCGGACCCTCAGATTACTGCGTTAAACATTAAACATAGAACAATAATTCTACCGATCTATCAAATTGACCAATTTGTAAAAATGCTAGAATAATTGTTCTATGTTTAATAAACGCAGTAATCTGAGGGTCCCATATGGCTGCAAATAACATTGACAGTTTTCACGCTATGACAATCGTTTATGCATCATTTTAAAGCATTACAGTTGCACTTTGTTTTGGTGTACAACTTGTGGCATAATGAATTTTTACAAAAATTGGATAGATCGGTATATTTATTGGTACAGGTGTAAAAATGCGGTAATTTAAGGCTCCGATATGGTTGCAAATATCATTTATAGTTTTCATGTTATGCAGTCGTTTATATATCTTTTTATTGCATTATAGTTGCCATTAGTTTTGGTATATAATTTGTTGCATAATATATTTTTAGAAAATGGCTAATTGGATAGATCGGTATAATTATTTTCACAGCTTTAAAAACGCGGTATTTTAAGGTTCCGATATGGCTGCAAATAACATTGACAGTTTTCACGCTATGACTGTCATTTAGGCATCATTTTAAAGCATTAAAATTGCCATTTGTTTTGGTATATAATTTGTTGCATAGTATATTCTTAGAAAATGGCTAATTTGATAGATCGGTATAATTATTTTCACAGCTTTAAAAACGCGTAATTTTAAGGTTCCGATATGGCTGCAAATAACATTGGTAGTTTTCACGCTATGACAGTCATTTATGCATCATTTTAAAGCATTATGATTGCACCTTAATTTGGTATATCATTTGTGGCGTAATGTGTTCTTCTAAAAAATTGTCAATTCGATAGATCGGTAGAATTATTGTTCTATGTATAACAAACGCAGTAATCTGAGGTTCCGATATGGTTGCAATTAACTTTGGCAGTTTTCGTGCTAGGACAGTCGATTATGCACCATTTTAAAGCATTTTAGTTGCCATTTGTTTTGGTATACAATTTATTGCATAATGTATTTTTAGAAAATGGCCAGTTGGATAGATCGGTAGAATTATCTTCCCAGGTTTAAAAAGGCAGTAATTTGATGTTCCGATATGGTTGTGAATAACTTTGACAGTTTTCATGCTATGACAGTCATTTATGCATCATTTTAAAGCATTATGATTGCACTTTAATTTGGTGTATCATTTGTGGCATAATGTGTTCGTCTAAAAAATGGTCAATTTGAAGGATCGGTAGAATTGTTGTTCTATGTTTAAAAACACTGTGATTTGAGGTTCCGATATGGTTGCAAATAACTTTGA
Organism: Lucilia cuprina; assembly: GCF_022045245.1. Classification (NCBI taxonomy): domain Eukaryota; kingdom Metazoa; phylum Arthropoda; class Insecta; order Diptera; family Calliphoridae; genus Lucilia; species Lucilia cuprina. The sequence goes on from NC_060953.1 coordinate 25,621,690, forward strand.
CAGTTTTAATGCCAGAACAATCGTTTATGCATCATTTTAAAGCATTACAGTTGCACTTTGTTTTGGTGTATAATTTGTGGCATAATGAATTTTTAAAAAAATTGGATAGATCGGTTTATTTATTGGTACATGTTAAAATGCAGTAATTTAAGGCTCCGATATGGTTGCAAATATCATTTATAGTTTTTATGTTATTGCAGTCGTTTATATATCTTTTTATTGCATTATAGTTGCCATTTGTTTTGGTATATAATTTGTTGCAGAATATATTTTTAGAAAATGGCTAATTGGATAGATCGGTATAATTATTTTCACAGCTTTAAAAACGCGGTATTTTAAGGTTCCGATGTGGCTGCAAATAACATTGACAGTTTTCACGCTATGACAGTCATTTAGGCATCATTTTAAAGCATTATGATTGCACTTTAATTTGGTATATCATTTGTGGCATAATGTGTTCGTCTAAAAAATGGTCAATTTGAAGGATCGGTAGAATTGTTGTTCTATGTTTAAAAACGCTGTGTGAATTTGAGGTTCCGATGTGGCTGCAAATAACATTGACAGTTTTCACGCTCTGACAGTCATTAAGGCATCATTTTAAAGCATTATGATTGCACTTTAATATGGTATATCATTTGTAGCATAATGTGTATTTTTAGAATTTATTCAATTTGATAGATCGGTAGAATTATTGTTCTATGTTTAATAAACGCAGTAATCTGAGGTTCCGATATGGTTGTAATTAACTTTGGCAGTTTTCGTGCTAGGACAGTCGTTTATGCACCTTTTTAAAGCATTAAAATTGCCATTTGTTTTGGTATATACTTAATTTACTGCATAATGTATTTTTAGAAAATGGCCAGTTGGATAGATCGGTAGAATTATTTTCCAAGGTTTAAAAAGGCGATAATTTGAAGTTCCGATATGGTTGTGAATAACTTTGACAGTTTTCACGCTATGAAGTCATTTAGGCATCATTTTAAAGCATTATGATTGCACTTTAATATGGTATATAATTTGTAGCATAATGTGTGTTTTTACAAATTGGTCAATTTGATAGATCGGTAGAATTATTGTTCTATGTTTAATAAACGCAGTAATATGAGGTTCCGATATGGTTGCAATTAACATTGACAGTTTTCGTGCTAGGACAGTCGATTATGCACCATTTTAAAGCATTAAAATTGCCGTTTGCTTTGGTATATAATTTATTGCATAATGTATTTTTAAAAAATGGCCAGTTGGATAGATCGGTATAATTATTTTCCCAGGTTTAAAAAGGCGGTAATTTGAAGTTCCGATATGGTTGTGAATAACTTTGACAGTTTTTATGCTATGACAGTCATTTAGGCATCATTTTATTTCATTTGTAGCATAATGTGTGTTCTTACAAATTGGTCAATTTGATAGATCGGTAGAATTAATGTTCTATGTTTAATAAACGCAGTAATCTGAGGTTCTGATATGTTTGCAATTAACATTGACAGTTTTCACGCTATGACAGTCGTTCATGCACCATTTTAAAGCATTAAAATTTCCATTTGTTTTGGTATATAATTTATTGCATAATGTATTTTTAGAAAATGGCGAGGCGGATAGATCGGTAGATTTATTTTCCCAGGTTTAAAAAGGCGGTAATTTGAAGTTCCGATATGGTGTGAATAACTTTGAGAGTTTTCATGCTATGACAGTCATTTAGGCATCATTTTAAAGCATTATGATTGCACTTTAATATGGTGTATCATTTGTAGCATAATGTGTGTTTTTACAAATTGGTCAATTTGATAGATCGGTAGAATTATTGTTCTATGTTTAATAAACGCAGTAATCTGAGGTTCTGATATGGTTGCAATTAACATTGACAGTTTTCACGCTATGACAGTCTTTATGCCAGGACAATCGTTTATGCATCATTTTAAAGCATTACAGTTACACTTTGTTTTGGTGTACAATTTGTGGCATAATGATTTTTTACAAAAATTGGATAGATCGGTATATTTATTGGCACAGGTTTGGAAATGCGGTAATTTAAGGTTCCGATATGGTTGCAAATATCTTTTATAGTTTTCATGAAATAGCAGTCGTTTATATATCTTTTTATTGCATTATAGTTGCCGTTTGTTTTGGTATATAATTTGTTGCATAATATATCGGTAGAATTATTTTCACAGCTTTAAAAACGCGGTATTTTAAGGTTCCGATATGGCTGCAAATAACAATGACAGTTTTCACGCTATGACAGTCATTTATGAATCATTTTAAAGCATTATGATTGAACTTTAATATGGTATATCATTTGTAGCATAATGTGTGTTTTTACAAATTGGTCAACTTGATAGATCGGCAGAATTATTGTATCAAATGCAGTAATCTGAGGTTCCGATATGGCTGCAATTAACTTTGGCAGTTTTCTTGCTAGGACAGTCGTTTATGCACCATTTTAAAGCATTAAAATTGCCATTTGTTTTGGTATATAATTTATTGCATAATGTATTTTTATAAAATGGCCAATTAGATAGATCGGCAGAATTATTTTCCCAGGTTTAAAAAGGCGGTAATTTGAAGTTCCGATATGGTTGTGAATAACTTTGACAGTTTTCATGCTATGACAGTCATTTATGCATCATTTTAAAGCATTATGATTGCACTTTAATTTGGTATATCATTTGTTGCATAATGTGTTCGTCTAAAAAATGGTCAATTTGAAGGATCGGTAGAATTGTTGTTCTATGTTTAAAAACGCTGTGATTTGAGGTTCTGATATGGTTGTGAATAACTCTGACAGTTTTCATGCTATGATAGTCATTTATGCATCATTTTAAAGCATTATGATTGCACTTTAATTTGTTATATCATTTGTGGCATAATGTGTTCGTCTAAAAAATGGTCAATTTGAAGGATTGGTAGAATTGTTGTTCTATGTTTAAAAACGCTGTGATTTGAGGTTCCGATATGGTTGCAAATAACTTTGACACTTTTTATGCCAGGACAATGGTTTATGCATCATTTTAAAGCATTACAGTTTAACCTTGTTTTGGTGTACAATTTGTGGCATAATGAATTTTTACAAAAATTGGATAGATCGGTATATTTATTGGTTTGGAAATGCGGAAGTTTAAGGCTCCGATATGGTTGCAAATATCTTTTATAGTTTTCATGTTATAGCAGTCGTTTATATATCTTTTTAATGCATCATAGTTGCCATTTGTTTTGGTATATAATTTGTTGCATAATATATTTTTAGAAAATGGCTAATTGGATAGATCGGTAGAATTATTTTCACAGCTATAAAAACGCGGTATTTTAAGGTTCCGATATGGCTGCAAATAACATTGACTGTTTTCACGCTATGACAGTCACTTATGAATCATTTTAAAGCATTATGGTTGCACTTCGATATGGTATATCATTTGTAGCATTATATGTGTCTTTAAAAATTGGTCAATTTGATAGATCGGTAGAATTATTGTTCTATGTTTAATAAACGCAGTAATCTGAGGTTCCGATATGGTTGCAATTAACTTTGGCCGTTTTCGTGCTAAGACAGTCGTTTATGCACCATTTTAAAGCATTAAAATTACCATTTGTTTTGGTATATAATTTATTGCATAATGTATTTTTATAAAATGGCCAATTGGATAGATCGGTAGAATTATTTTCCCAGGTTTAAAAAGGCGCTAATTTGAAGTTCCGATATGGTTGTGAATAACTTTGACAGTTTTCATGCTATGGCAGTCATTTATGCATCATTTTAAAGCATTATGATTGCACTCTAATTTGGTATATCATTTGTGGCATAATGTCTAAAAAATGGTCAATTTGAAGGATCGGTAGAATTGTTGTTCTATGTTTAAAATCGCTGTGATTTGAGATTCCGATATGGTTGCAAATAACTTTGACAGTTTTTATGCCAGGACAATCGTTTATGCATCATTTTAAAGCATTACAGCTGAACCTTGTTTTGGTGTACAATATGTGGCATAATGAATTTTTACAAAAATTGGACAGATCGGTATATTTATTGGTACAGGTTTGGAAATGCGGTAGTTTAAGGCTCCGATATGGTTGCAAATATCTTTTATAGTTTTCATGTTATAGCAGTCGTTTATATATCTTTTTAATGCATCATAGTTGCCATTTGTTTTGGTATATAATTTGTTGCATAATATATTTTTAGAAAATGGCTAATTGGATAGATCGGTAGAATTATTTTCACAGCTTTAAAAACACGGTATTTTAAGGTTCCGATATGGCTGCAAATAACATTGACAGTTTTCACGCTATGACAGTCATTTATAAATCATTTTAAAGCATTATGATTGCACTTCAATATGGTATATCATTTGTAGCATAATGTGTGTTTTTACAAATTGGTCAATTTGATAGATCGGTAGAATTATTGTTCTATGTTTAATAAACGCAGTAATCTGAGGTTCCGATATGGTTGGAATTAAATTTGGCAGTTTTCGTGCTAGGACAGTCCTTTATGCACCATTTTAAAGCATTAAAATTACCATTTGTTTGGGTATATAATTTATTGCATAATGTATTTTTAGAAAATGGCCAATTGGATAGATCGGTAGAATTATTTTCCCAGGTTTAAAAGGCCGTAATTTGAAGTTCCGATATGGTTGTGAATAACTTTGACAGTTTTCAAGCTATGACAGTCATTTATGCATCATTTTAAAGCACTTTAATTTGGTGTATCATTTGTGGCATAATGTGTTCGTCTAAAAAATGGTCAATTTGAAGGATCGGTAAAATTGTTGTTCTATGTTTAAAAACGCTGTGATTTAAGATTCCGATATGGTTGCAAATAACTTTGACAGTTTTTATGCCAGGACAATCGTTAATGCATCATTTTAAAGCATTACAGTTGCACTTTGTTTTGGTGTACAATTGTATAGATCGGTATAGGTTTGGAAATGCGGTAATTTAAGGCTCCGATATGGTTGCAAATATCTTTTATAGTTTTCATGTTATAGCAGTCGTTTATATATCTTTTTATTGCATTATAGTTGCCGTTTGTTTTGGTATATAATTTGTTGCATAATATATTTTTAGAGAATGGCTTATTGGATAGATCGGTAGAATTATTTTCACAGCTTTGAAAACGCGGTATTTTAAGGTTCCGATATGGCTGCAAATAACATTGACAGTTTTCACGCTATGACAGACATTTAGGCATCATTTTAAAGCATTATGATTGCACCTTAATATGGTATATCATTTGTAGCATAATGTGTATTTTTAGAAATTGGTCAATTTGATAGATCGGTAGAATTATTGTTCTATGTTTAATAAACGCAGTAATCTGAGGTTCCCATATGGTTGCAATTAACTTTGGCAGTTTTCGTGCTAGGACAGTCGTTTATACACCATTTTTAAGCATTAAAATTGCCATTTGTTTTGGTATATAATTTATTGCATAATGTATTTTTAGAAAATGGCCAATTGGATAGATCGGTAGAATTATTTTCCCAGGTTTAAAAAGGCGGTAATTTGAGGTTCCGATATGGTTGTGAATAACATTGACAGTTTTCATGCTATGACAGTCATTTATGAATCATTTTAAAGCATTATGATTGCACTTTAATATGGTATATCATTTTTAGCATAATGTGTGTTTTTACAAATTGTTCAATTTGATAGATCGGTAGAATTATTGTTCTATGTTTAATAAACGCAGTAATCTGAGGTTCCGATATGGTTGCAAATAACTTTGACAGTTTTCGTGCTAGGACAGTCGTTTATGCACCATTTTAAAGCGTTAAAATTGCCATTTGTTTTGGTATATAATTTAGTGCATAGTGTAGTTTTAGAAAATGGCCAATTGGATAGATCGGTAGAATTATTTTCCCAGGTTTAAAAAGGCGGTAATTTGAGGTTCCGATATGGTTGTGAATAACTTTGACAGTTTTCATGCTATGACAGTCATTTATGCATCATTTTAAAGCATTATGATTGCACTTTAATTTGGTATATCATTTGTGGCAAAATGTGTTCGTCTAAAAAATGGTCAATTTGAAGGATCGGTAGAATTGTTGTTCTATGTTTAAAAACGCTGTGATTTGAGGTTCCGATATGGTTGCAAATAATTTTGACACTTCTTATGCCAGGACAATCGTTTATGCATAATTTTAAAGCATTACAGTTGCACTTTGTTTTGGTGTACAATTTGTGGCATAATGAGTTTTTACAAAAATTGGATAGATCGGTATATTTATTGGTACAGGTTTGGAAATGCGGTAATACGGTTGCAAATATCTTTTATAGTTTTCATGTTATTGCAGTCGTTTATATATCTTTTTATTGAATTATAGTAGCCATTTGTTTTGGTATAAAATTTGTTGCATAATATATTTTTAGAAAATGGCTAATTGCTTAGATCGGTAGAGTTATTTTCACAGCTTTAAAAACGCGGTATTTTAGGGTTGCGATATGGCTGCAAATAACATTGACAGTTTTCATGCTATGACAGTAATTTAGGCATCATTTTAGAGCATTATGATCGCACTTCGATATGGTATATCATTTGTAGCATAATGTGTGTTTTTACAAATTGGTCAATTTGATAGATCGGTAGAATTATTGTTCTATGTTTAATAAACGCAGTAATCTGAGGTTCCGATATGGTTGCAATTAACTTTGGCAGTTTTCGTGCTAGGAGAGTCGTTTATGCACCATTTTAAAGCATTAAAATTGCCATTTGTTTTGGTATATAATTTATTGCATAATGTATTTTTAGAAAATGGCCAATTGGATAGATTGGTAGTATTATTTTCCCAGGTTTAAAAAGGTGGTAATTTGAGGTTCCAATATGGTTGTGAATAACTTTGACAGTTTTCATGCTATGACAGTCATTTATGTATCATTTTAAAGCATTATGATTGCGCTTTAATTCGGTATATCATTTGTGGCATAATGTGTTCGTCTAAAAAATGGTCAATTTGATGGATCGGTAAAATTGTTGGTCTATGTTTAAAAACGCTGTGATTTGAGGTTCCCATATGGTTGCAAATTACATTGACAGTTTTTATGCCAGAACAATCATTTATGCATCATTTTAAAGCATTACAGTTGCACTTTGTTTTGGTGTATAATTTGTGGCATAATGAGTTTTTACAAAAATAGAATAGATCGGTATATTTATTGGTACAGGTTTAGAAATGCGGTAATTTAAGGCTCCGATATGGTTGCAAATAACATTGACAGTTTTCATGTTATTGCATTCGTTTATATATCTTTTTATTGCATTATAGTTGCCATTTGTTTTTGTATATAATTTAGTGCATAATGTAGTTTTAGAAAATGGCCAATTGGATAGATCGGTAGAATTATTTTCACAGCTTTAAGTTTGAGGTTCCAATATGGCTGCAAATAACATTGACAGTTTTCACGCTATGACAGTCATTTATGAATCATTTTAAAACATTATGATTGCACTTTAATATGATATATCATTTGTAGCATAATGTGTATTTTTAGAAATTGGTCAATTTGATAGATCGGTAGAATTATTGTTCTATGTTTAATAAACGCAGTAATCTGAAGTTCCGATATGGTTGCAATTAACTTTGGCAGTTTTCGTGCCAGGACAGTCGTTTATGCACCATTTTAAAGCATTAAAATTGCCATTTGTTTTGGTATATAATTTAGTGCATAATGTAGTTTTAGAAAATGGCCAAATGGATAGATCGGTAGAATTATTTTCCCAGGTTTAAAAAGGTGGTAGTTTGAGGTTCCGATATGGCTGTGAATAACTTTGACAGTTTTCATGCTATGAGAGTCAGTTATGCATCATTTTAAAGCATTATGATTGCACTTTAATTTGGTATATCATTTGTGGCAAAATGTGTTCGTCTAAAAAATGGTCAATTTGAAGGATCGGTAGAATTGTTGTTCTATGTTTAAAAACGCTGTGATTTGAGGTTCCGATATGGTTGCAAATAACTTTGACAGTTTTCATGCCAGGACAATCGTTTATGCATCATTTTAAAGCATTACAGTTGCACTTTGTTTTGGTGTACAATTTGTGGCATAATGAATTTTTACAAAAATTGGATAGATTGGTATATTTGTTGGTACAGGTTTAGAAATGCGGTAATTTAAGGCTGCGATATGATTGCAAATATCTTTTATAGTTTTCATGTTATAGCAGTCGTTTATATATCTTTTTATTGCATTATAGTTGCCATTTGTTTTGGTATATAATTTGTTGCATAATATATTTTTAGAAAATGGCCAATTGGACAGATCGGTAGAACTATTTTCACAGCTTTAAAAAAGCGGTAATTTGAGGTTACGATATGACTGCAAATAACATTGACAGTTTTCACGCTATGACAGTCATTTAGGCATCATTTTAAAGCATTATATGCACTTTAATATGGTATATCATTTGTAGCATAATGTGTATTTTTAGAAATTATTCAATTTGATAGATCGGTATAATTATTGTTCTATGTTTAATAAACGCAGTAATCTGAGGTTTACATATGGTTGCAATTAACTTTGGCAGTTTTCGTGCTAGGACAGTCATTTATGCATCATTTTAAAGCATTATGATTGCACTTTAATTTGGTATATCATTTGTGGCATAATGTGATCGTCTAAAAAATGGTCAATTTGAAGGATCAGTAGAATTATTGTTCTATGTTAAAAACACTGTGATTAGAGGTTTCGATATGGTTGCAAATAACTTTGACAGTTATCATGCCAGGACAATCGTTTATGCATCATTTTTAAGCATTATGATTGCACTTTAATATGGTATATCATTTGTAGCATAATGTGTGTTTTTACAAATTGGTCAATTTGATAGATCGGTAGAATTATTGTTCTATGTTTAATAAACGCAGTGATTTGAGGTTCCGATATGGTTGCATATAACATTGACAGTTTTCATGCTATGACAGTCGTTTATGCACCATTTTAAAGCATTAAAATTGCCATTTATTTTGGTATATAATTTATTGCATAATATATTTTTAGAAAATGGCCAGTTGGATAGATCGGTAGAATTATTTTCACAGCTTTAAAAACGCGGTATTTTAAGGTTCCGATATGACTGCAAATAACATTGATAGTTTTCACGCTATGACAGTTATTTAGGCATCATTTTAAAGCATTATGATTGCACTTTAATATGGTATATCATTTGTAGCATAATGTGTATTTTTACAAATTGGTCAATTTGATAGATCGGTAGAATTATTGTTCTATGTTTAAAAACGCGGTATTTTGAGGTTCCGATATGGCTACAAATAACATTGACAGTTTTCACGCTATGACAGTCATTTAGGCATCATTTTAAAGCATTATGATTGCACTTTAATATGGTATATCATTTGTAGTATAATGTGTATTTTTAAAAATTATTCAATTTGATAGATCGGTATAATTATTGTTCTATGTATAATAAACGCAGTAATCTTAGGTTCGCCATGGTTGCAATTAACTTTGGCAGTTTTCGTGCTAGGACAGTCGATTATGCACCATTTTAAAGCATTAAAATTGCCATTTGTTTTGGTATATAATTTATTGCATAATGTATTTTTAGAAAATGGCCAATTGGATAGATCGGTAGAATTATTTTCCCAGGTTTAAAAAGGCGGTAATTTGAGGTTCCGATATGGTTGCAAATAACTTTGACAGTTTTCATGCCATAACAATCGTTTATGCATCATTTTAAAGCATTACAGTTGCACATTGTTTTGGTGTACAATTTGTGGCATAATGAATTTAAAAAAAAAAAATTGGATAGATCGGTATATTTATTGGTACAGGTTTGGAAATGCGGTAATTTAAGGCTCCGATATGGTTGCAAATATCATTTATAGTTTTCATTTTATTGCAGTCGTTTATATATCTTTTTATTGCATTATAGTTGCCATTTGTTTTGGTATATAATTTGTTGCATAATGTATTTTTAGAAAATGGCCATTGGATAGATCGGTAGAATTATTTTCCCAGGTTTAAAAAGGCGGTAATTTGAGGTTCCGATATGGTTGCAAATAACTTTGACAGTTTTCATGCCATAACAATCGTTTATGCATCATTTTAAAGCATTACAGTTGCACATTGTTTTGGTGTACAATTTGTGGCATAATGAATTTTAAAAAAATTGGATAGATCGGTATATTTATTGGTACAGGTTTGGAAATGCGGTAATTTAAGGCTCCGATATGGTTGCAAATATCTTTTATAGTTTTCTTGTTATAGCAGTCGTTTATATATCTTTTTATTGCATTATAGTTGCCATTTGTTTTGGTGTACAATTTGTTGCAGAATATATTTTTAGAAAATGGCTAATTGGATAGATCGGTAGAATTATTTTCCCAGGTTTAAAAAGTCGGTAATTTGAAGTTCCGATATGGTTGTGAATAACTTTGACAGTTTTCGTGCTGGGACAGTCGTTAATGCACCATTTTAAAGCATTATGATTGCACTTTAATTTGGTATATCATTTGTGGCATAATGTGTTCGTCTAAAAAATTGTCAATTTGAAGGATCGGTAGAATTGTCGTTCTATGTTTAATAAACGCATTTTAAAGCATTATGATTGCACTTTAATTTGGTATATCATTTGTGGCATAATGTGTTCGTCTAAAAAAGTGGTCAATTTGAGGAATCGGTAGAATTGTTGTTCTATGTTTAAAAACGCTTTGATTTGAGGTTCCGATATGGTTGCAAAAAACTTTGACAGTTTTTATGCCATAACAATCGTTTATGCATCATTTTAAAGCATTACAGTTGCACATTGTTTTGGTGTACAATTTGTGGCGTAATGAATTTTTACAAAAATGGATAGATCGGTATATTTATTGGTACAGGTTTAGAAATGCGGTAATTTAAGGCTCCGATATGGTTGCAAATATCATTTATAGCTTTCATGTTATAGCAGTCGTTTATATATCTTTTTATTGCATTATAGTTGCCATTTGTTTTGGGTATATAATTTACTGCATACTATAATTTTTTAGAAAATGGCCAGTTGGATAGATCGGTAGAATTATTTTCCCAGGTTTAAAAAGGCGGTTAATTTGAAGTTCCGATACGTTTGTGAATAACTTTGACAGTTTTCATGCTATACAGTCATTTATGCATCATTTTAAAGCATTATGATTGCACTTTGGCACAAAACTGCCAAATTTAATTGCATTATATATATCGGGCACTTAGATTGACTATAAAGCGTTTATATATATATAAACATATTATATTTTATATAATAAAAGCAACCAATCAAGATTTACGCGTAACATACATAATTCTAAAAAACACACATTATGCTACAAATTAAATATACCATATTAAAGTACAATCATAATGCTTTAAAATGATGCCTAAATGACGTCATTGCGTGAAAACTGTCAATGTTATTTGCAGCCATATCGGAGCCTTAAATTACCGCATTTCTAAACCTGTACCAATAAATATACCCATCTATCCAATTTTTTTTAAAAATTCATTATGCCACAAATTATACAGTTAATTGCAACCATATCGGAACATCAGATTACCGCGTTTATTATCGATCTATCCAATTGGCCATTTTCTAAAAATATATTATGCAATAACTATAATGCAAAAAAAAGATATATAAACGACTGCAATAATATGAAAACTATAAATGATATGTGCAACCATATCGGAGCCTTAAATTACCGCATTTCTAAACCAGTACCAATAAATATACCGATCTATCCTATTTTTGTAAAAACTCATTATGCCACAAATTATAAACCAAAACAAAGTGCAACTGTAATGTTTTAAAATTATGCATAAACCAATATAAAATGCAATCATAATGCTCTAAAATGATGCATAAATGACTGTCATAGCATGAAAATTGTCAAAGTTATTCACAACCATATCGGAACCTCAAATTACCGCCTTTTTAAACCTGGGAATATAATACTACCGATCTATCCAATTGGCCATTTTCTAAAAATACATTATGCAATAAATTGTATACCAAAACAAATGGCAATTTTAATGCTTTAAAATGGAGCATAAACGACTGTCCTAGCACGAAAACTGCCAAAGTTCATTGCAGCCATATCGGAACCTCAGATTACTGCATTTGATACATAGAACAATAATTCAACCGATCTATCAAGTTGACCAATTTGTAAAAACACACATTATGCTACAAATGATATACCATATTAAAGTGCAATCATAATGCTTTAAAAAGATGTCTAAATGACTATCATAGCGTGAAAACTGTCAATGTTATTTGCAGTCATATCGGAACCTCAATTTACCGCATTTTTAAAGCTGTGAAAATAGTTCAACCGATCTATCCAATTGGCCATTTTTTAAAAATATATTACGCAATAAATTATATAAAAAAACAAATGGCAACTATAATGCAATAAAAAGATATATAAACGACTGCAATAACATGAAAACTATAAATGATATTTGCAACCATATCGGAGCCTTAAATTACTGCATTTCTAAACCTGTACCAATAAATATACCGATCTATCCAATTTTTTTAAAAATTTTGCCACAAATTATATACCAAAATAAAGTGCAACTGTAATGCTTTAAAATGATGCATAAACGATTGTTCTGGCATGAAATCTGTCAAAGTTATTTGCAACCATATCGGAACTTCAAATCACAGCGTTTTTAAACATAGAACAACAATTCTACCGATCCTTCAAATTGACCATTTTTTAGTCGAATACATTATGCCACAAATGATATACCAAATCAAAGTGCAATCATAATGCTTTAAAATGATGCCTAAATGCCTGTCATAACGTGAAAACTGTCAATGTTATTTGCAGACATATCGGAACCTTAAAATACCGCGTTTTTAAAGCTGTGAAAATAATTCCGAAAACCGATCTATCCTTAGCCATTTTCTAAAAATATATTATGCAACAAATTATATACCAAAACAAATGGCAACTATAATGCAATAAAAAGATATATAAACGACTGCTATAACATGAAAACTATAAAAGATATTTGTAACCATATCGGAGCCTTAAATTACCGCGTTTCCAAACCTGTACCAATATATATACCGATCTATCCAATTTTTGTAAAAACTCATTATGCCACAAATTGTACACCAAAACAAAGTGCAACTCTAATGCTTTAAAATGATGCATAAACGATTGTCCTGGCATAAGAAGTGTCAAAGTTATTTGCAACCATATCGGAACCTCAAATCACAGCGTTTTTAAACATAGAACAACAATTCTACCGATCCTTCAAATTGACCATTTTTTAGACGAACACATTATGCAATAAATTATATACCAAAACAAATGGCAATTTTAATGCTTTAAAATGGTGCATAAACGACTGTCCTAGCACGAAAACTGCCAAAGTTAATTGCAACCATATCGGAACCTCAGATTACTGCGTTTATTAAACATAGAACAATAATTCTACCGATCTATCAAATTGACCAATTTGTAAAAACACACATTATGCTACAAATGATATACCATATTAAAGTGCAATCATAATGCTTTAAAATGATGTCTAAATGACTATCATAGCGTGAAAACTGTCAATATTATTTGCAGTCATATCGGGAACCTCAAATTACCGCATTTTTAAAGCTGTGAAAATAGTTCTACCGATCTATCCAATTGGCCATTTTCTAAAAATATATTATGCAATAAATTATATACCAAAACAAATGGCAACTATAATGCAATGAAAAGATATATAAACGACTGCAATAACATGAAAACTATAAATGATATTTGCAACCATATCGGAGCCTTAAATTACAGCATTTATAAACCGTACCAATAAATATACCGATCTATCCAATTTTTTTAAAAATTCATTATGCCACAAATTATACACCAAAACAAAGTGCAACTGTAATGCTTTAAAATGATGCATAAACGATTGTCCTGCAACCATATCGGAACCTCAAATCACAGCGTTTTTAAACATAGAACAACAATTCTACCGATCCTTCAAATTGACCATTTTTTAGACGAACACATTATGCTACAAATGATATACCAAATTAAAGTGCAATCATAATGCTTTAAAATGATGTATAAATGACTGTCATAGCATGAAAACTGTCAAAGTTATTCACAACCATATCGGAACCTCAAATTACCACCTTTTTAAACCTGGGAAAATAATTCTACCGATCTATCCAATTGGCCATTTTCTAAAAATACATTATGCAATAAATTATATACCAAAACAAATGGCAATTTTAATGCTTTAAAATGGTGCATAAACGAAAACTAGCACGAAAACTGCCAAAGTTAATTGCAACCATATCGGAACATTAGATTACTGCGTTTATTAAACATAGAACAATAATTCTACCAATCTACCAAATTGACCAATTTCTAAAAATACACATTATGCTACGAATGATATACCATTTTAAAGTGCAATCATAATGCTTTAAAATGATTCATAAATGACTGTCATAGCGTGAAAACTGTCAATGCTATTTGCAGCCATATTGGAACCATATCGGAGCCTTAAATTACCGCATTTCTAAACTTATACCAATAAATATACCGATCTATACAATTTTTTTGAAAATTCCTTATGCCACAAATTATACACCAAAACAAAGTGCAACTGTAATGCTTTAAAATGATGCATAAACGATTGTTCTGTCATGAAAACTGTCAAAGTTATTTGCAACCATATCGGAACCCAAATCACAGCGTTTTAAACATAGAAACAACAATTCTACCGATCCTTCAAATTGACTAAAATAATATATTTCTAAAAATATATTATGCAACAAATTATATACCAAAACAAATGGCAACTATAATGCAATAAAAAGATATACAAACCACTGCTAAACATGAAAACTATAAAGGATATTTGCAACCATATCGGAGCCTTAAATTACCGCATTTCCAAATCTGTACCAATAAATATACCTATCTATCCAATTTTTGTAAAAATTCATTATGCCACAAATTGTACACCAAAACAAAGTGCAACTGTAATGCTTTAAAATGATGCATAAACGATTGTCCTGGCATGAAAACTGTCAAAGTTATTCACAACTATATCGGAACTTCAAATTACCGCCTTTTTAAACCTGGGAAAATAGTTCTACCGATCTATCCAATTGGCCATTTTCTAAAAATACATTATGCAATAAATTATATACCAAAACAAAAGGCAATTTTAATGCTTTAAAATGGTGCATAAACGACTGTCCTAGCACGAAAACTGCCAAAGTTAATTGCAACCATATCGGAACCTCAGATTACTGCGTTTATTAAACATAGAACAATAATTCTACCGATCTATCAAATTGACCAATTTGTAAAAACACACATTATGCTACAAATGATATACCATATTAAAGTGCAATCATAATGCTTTAAAATGATGCCTAAATGACTGTCATAGCGTGAAAACTGTCAATGTTATTTGCAGCCATATCGGAACCTTAAAATACCGCGCTTTTAAAGCTGTGAAAATAATTCTACCGATCTATTCAATTAGCCATTTTCTAAAAATACATTATGCAATAAATTATATACCAAAACAAATGGCAACTATAATGCAATAAAAAGATATATAAACGACTGCAATAACATGAAAACTATAAATGATATTTGCAATCACATCGGAGCCTTAAATTACCGCATTTCTAAACCTGTACCAATAAATATACCGATCTATCCTATTTTTGTAAAAACTTATTATGCCACAAAATATACACCAAAACAAAGTGCAACTGTAATGCTTTAAAATTATGTATAAACGATTGTCCTGGCATAAAAACTGTCAATGTTATTTGCAACCATACGGGAACCTCAAATCACAGCGTTCTTAAACATAGATCAACAGTTCTACCGATCCATCAAATTGACCATTATGCCACAAATGATATACCAATATAAAGTGCAATCACAATGCTCTAAAATGATGCACAAATGATTGTCATAGCATGAAAACTGTCAAAGTTATTCACAACCATATCGGAACCCCAAATTACCGCCTTTTTAAACTTGGGAAAATAATACTACCGATCTATCCAATTGGTCATTTTCTAAAAATACATTATGCAATAAATTATATACCAAAACAAATGGCAATTTTAATGCTTTAAAATGGTTCATAAACGACTGTCCTAGCACGAACACTGCCAAAGTTAATTGCAGCCATATCGGAACCTCAGATTACTGCATTTGATACATAGAACAATAATTCTACCGATCTATCAAGTTGACCAATTTGTAAAAACACACATTATGCTACAAATGATATACCATATTGAAGTGCAATCATAATGCTTTAAAATGTTTCATAAATGACAGTCATAGCGTGAAAATTGTCAATGTTATTTGCAGCTATATCGGAACCTCAAACTACCGCGTTTTGAAAGCTGTGAAAATAATTCTACC
>NC_060953.1:25643083-25644456 GCF_022045245.1 Lucilia cuprina
TTTTCCCAGGTTTAAAAAGGCGGTAATTGGAAGTTCCGATATGGTTGTGAATCACTTTGACAGTTTTCATGCTATGACAGTCATTTATGCATCATTTTTTATTTTATTAATTCATTGTAGATTACAAGCCCATATGGGCCTAGTTAATCTAGAAATACATTTGGCCATTTTAAAGCATTATGATTGCACTTTAATTTGGTATATCATTTGTGGAATAATGTGTTCGACTAAAAAATGGTCAATTTGAAGGATCAATAGAATTGTTGTTCTATGTTTAAAAACGCTGTGATTTGAGTTTCCGATATGGTTGCAAATAACTTTGACAGGTTTCATGCCAGAACAATCGTTTATGCATCATTTTAAAGCATTACAGTTGCACTTTATTTTGGTATATAATTTGTGGCATAATTTTTAAAAAAATTGGATAGATCGGTAATTTAAAGCTCCGATATGGTTGCAAATATCATTTATAGTTTTCATGTTATTGCAGTCGTTTATATATCTTTTTATTGCATTATAGTTGCCATTTGTTTTGGTATATAATTTATTGCATAATATATTTTTAGAAAATGGACAATTGGATAGATCGGTAGAATTATTTTCACAGCTTTAAAAACGCGGTATTTTAAGGTTCCGATATGGCTGCAAATAACATTGACAGTTTTCACGCTATGACAGTCATTTATGAATCATTTTAAAGCATTATGATTGCATTTTAATATGGTATATCATTTGTAGCATAATGTGTATTTTTACAAATTGGTCAATTTGATAGATCGGTATAATTATTGTTTTATGTATAATAAACGCAGTAATCTGAGGTTCCGCTATGGTTGCGATTAACTTTGGCAGTTTTCGTGCTAGGACAATCGTTTATGCATTATTTTAAAGCATTACAGTTGAACCTTGTTTTGGTGTATAATTTGTGGCATAATGAGTTTTACAAAAATAGGATAGATCGGTATATTTATTGGTACAGGTTTAGAAATGCGGTAATTTAAGGCTCCGATATGGTTGCAAATATCTTTTAAAGTTTTCATGTTATTGCAGTCGTTTATATATCTTTTTATTGCATTATAGTTACCATTTGTTTTGGTATATAATTTATTGCATAATATATTTCTAGAAAATGGCTAATTGGATAGATCGGTAGAATTATTTTCACAGCTATAAAAACGCGGAATTTTGAGGTTCCAATATGGCTGCAAATAACATTGACAGTTTTCACGCTATGACAGTAATTTAGACATCATTTTAAAGCATTGTGATTGCACTTTAATATGGTATATCATTTGTAGCATAATGTGTATTTTTAGAAATTGGTCAATTTGATAGATCGGTATAATTATTGTTCTATGTTTAATAAACGCAGT
>NC_060953.1:25644556-25645784 GCF_022045245.1 Lucilia cuprina
TCTACTCTACGAATAAAATCATCCACTCTCAGTTCCCTATCATCTCCTGAGAAATGAACATTCCATCTGTGCATTTCCAAAGATTTATTACAGATTCTGGAGTGTTTTACTCTACTTGTTGATAATTACCATTGAGATTAAAATTTGTATGTGACAATAACTCCGTTATTGTCTCATTCATCCTCATAGATAGACTCTGTTCTAAATCAGATAAAAGACCTACTACCTTATTTTGGACACCTTCATTAACTAATTTCCTAACACTATCTACAGTTAAACTATTTGCTACCTTAATATTATCATCACTATCTTTCAATAAATTTTCATCTATATTTCTAACCGTATCATTAAGTTCAGATTCGCTAAATGCACGATCTGAATCCCTTTCGGAAACAGTATTCCTTCCCATATTTTCCAAAGATTTTGTATAACCACGCGTAACTGGTCTCTTAGGATCCATTTTCAAAAATTAAATATATCAAAACTTAACAAATATATAAAAAAAAGAACTAAATTAAATTTCGCGGACTAAAATAGATTATATTATGAACAGTGATAAAAATAATCAAAATTTCAAAAAAAAAAAAAATGAACAACAAAAATCAAACAATTCAAAACAAACCAACAATATTCAATCAATACAGCAAAATAATAATGAAAATACAAATATTCAGACAATTCACGACAATATTATTGAACCTCAAATTCACTACATCTAATCTTTTCGAATTCTATAGGATAATGTGGATTGAAATTCAATAAATGATTGATTAAACAACATAGCTCTGATACGAACAACATATCACAGGATATTGCCTAATCAATCGTTCAAAACAATCATTCTCAACCAATGTACAATTATCAATCAAAATAAATTTGATAACTAAGATACACTAAAGTCAAAAATTCATGCCCCACGTTGGGCGCCATTTGTAACGTCATTGCTCTACGTTCTTTGGGTTCTGATCAATGAGTTACCATTGTCTGAAAAACCTGAATATCTGATTGGGTTTTGATGTTAACACCCATAATAATTGCCCTCCTTTTTGGTAAATATACCACCATGATTATATTTTAATTATTTAAAATATAATCCCTAATTAATAAACTTACTTTGCTTCAATTCTAATCCATCTATCCTACTTCATCTCCACAACTCAAATAAAAAGATTTAATGCACCATATTTTCTTTTAAATATTCAAAATTAACAGACAATTCATTTATTTA
>NC_060953.1:25645884-25651297 GCF_022045245.1 Lucilia cuprina
AAACAGCTTAGGAGTGAACACAAATTAGTGGAAAGTGCTATAATTAGTGGTGAAAATGGTGACATTAGACCTTTTGCGGAAGTTAAGATCTTTGGTCACAAACTGAGATGCTTATTAGACATTGGTGCTACTATTTCTGTTTTAGGTTGTGATTCAATTGAATTCTTAAAGGATCACAATGTTCAAATTAGTGATTTTCGATCTGAAGTTAAAACTGCTAGTGGCTCGACAATGCCTATTGTAGGAAAAATTATTACTGACGTGACATTTAATGACCGTTCTGAACCTATAACTTTTTATATTTGTCCCGGACTTTCACAAAAACTCTACTTAGGATTTAATTTTTGGAAAATTTTTGGCTTGGATTCATCATTAAATTTGGAATTAAATGAAATTGAGAACAAAATTGACAGCAATAGACATAAATTGACTGATTTGAATGGCAAATTTATAGGTGTATTTCATGGAAAAGATCTTAAACAATAAGGATATAATTCGCCCGGCTATTATCGTGGGTCGTGCCACACGTGGGAACATATATTTTAATGGCACAGAGTCCCAAAACATTTCCCTTTACATGGAATTTTTGAAAATGTTTTGGTTTGTTGGGGTCTAATTTTTAACTTTTTCATAAATATTCGTTACTTTTTCAGTTTTAAATTTAAATTCAAATATTTTTAGATTTTCCAAATGAGTAACCTTTGATTTGTTTTTTTTATTTTTTTTTTGTCTTCTTACAATTTTGAATATTTGAACATTTTTAACTAAGTAGTATTCGATTTTTTTTATTTTTATTTTCAAATTTTAGTTTAAATATTTTTAAGGTTTTTCACTCAGTTGCCTTTGACTTTGTTATTTTGAAATTTAAATTTTAGTTTGAATATTTTTCTTTATTTTTAATCATGTTAGCTTTGATTTAAGTTTTTATTTTAAGATTTGAATTTGAATTCAAATTTGGAAAAGGTAGAATCAACTGAGTTGGCTTAGATTTTTTCCAATTTAAATTTTAAATTTCAATTTGAATAATATATCTATTTTTAATTAAGTGTGCCTTGCTTTTTACCCAAATTCAAATTATAATTCAAATATTTTTGATTAAGTTAGCATTGACTTTACTTCAAATTTAAATTGCAATTCAAATATGTTTATTTTTATTTCAATCAAATTACCTTTGATTTTTGGGAATTCATAAAATGCTTTGGTATACTGTTATGAAGGTTGAAAATGAAATTTGAAATGTTTTAATATTTGAAAATTTTAATCTAGTTAGCTTTTTGGTTTTTTTTTTGTTGAAAATAATGTAGAAAAATTGTATGTAGGTAAATTGTTATTTTTGAAATTTGAAATTTGAAAATTATATGTGATTGTAGTTTAGGAAATTATTTTTTCATCACGTAGGCTATGGTTTTGGAAATTTTGATTGTTAGATAGTTTTAGGTTTGTAGGAAATGATTGATAATAGTTTTGATTGTTGAATTGTGCGGTAATAATTTTAAAAAGGAAAAGTAAAACGAGAATATTAAATAGTTTATATTGTGAAAATTGTGTATTTTTGAGAAAATAATAAAAAGGATATTCTGAAAAGACTGAAAAGTGAAAATTAAGGAAAAAGGATAATTAAAATAGACACTATGAAAGGAATATTTTGGCAGGACATGTTCAGCCAGTGAAGTTAAACGGATATTTTAATAAACGGATAAGGATTATTTTAATAGACATGTGGATAATTAGTGAAAAAAAAACAAAAAGGAATATGAGTGAACTTTGTAAGGAAAAGGAATACATGTCAATATATTTGAATGAGAACGTATTTAATTGAAAATTTGAATATATCAAAACCTAACAAGATAAATGTGAATATAAAATGTTTGAATTTTACAAATGAAAACTAACGTTTAAAATGAAATGAAAATGGCGGAAAAATAAAACTTATTTGAAAATAAATAAATACGTGAAGGAAAATAAACCAACAAATAAAAGAGTAAACTAAGAGGTGTGTCTTGTTTCTGTGAATTTGGATCTGTGCCGTGAATGTGAATCGAGAATCTTAAATCATATTTTTTTTATGATTTTTGTTAATATTCCTTAAAATTTATTAAATATTTTTTTCATATTGTTTTGTTTTCGTAAATGTTTGTGTATAATTTATGTTAAATTTCTTTAATTTAAAATCTTAAATGTTTATTTAAAATTAATGTTAATTTTTAATTTAATATTTTGGAAAATGTTTTAATATTTTTTTAATCGAATATTGTAATTTATAATAAAAAAAAATAATTGTCTTCGAGATGCTGATATGTACATATCGTCGTTGGAGTCAATATATGTAAGTTTTTCTTTGTAAATTTTTTTATTTTCTTTTAATTTTTTTTAGTAAATAACTTTTGAATTTCTTAGTTGTTATAAGATAAATATGGAAACAACTTTGATCTTTAATAAGTTTTGTATATTAATTTTTAGTTATTTTGATTTAAATTAAATATATGAATTGTCTGTTAAATTTTGAATATTTAAAAGAAAATATGGTGCATTAAATCTTTTTATTTGAGTTGTGGAGATGAAGTAGGATAGATGGATTAGAGTTGCAGCAAAGTAAGTTTATTAATTAGGGATTATATTTTAAATAATTAAAATATAATCATGGCGGTATATTTACCAAAAAGGAGCGCAATTATTATGGGTGTTAACATCAAAACCCAATCAGATATTCAGGTTTTTCAGACAATGGTAACTCATTGATCAGAACCCAAAGAACGTAGAGCAATGACGTTACAAGTTGCCATTTGTTTTGATATATAATTTGTTGCATAATATATTTTTAGAAAATGGCTAATTGGATAGATCGGTAGAATTATTTTCACAGTTTTAAAAACGCGGTATTTTAAGGTTCCGATATGGCTGCAAATAACATTGACAGTTTTCACGCTATGACAGTCATTTAGGCATCATTTTAAAGCATTATGATTGCACTTTAATATCGTATATCATTTGTAGCATAATGTGTGTTTTTACAAATTGGTCAACTTGATAAATCGGTAGAATTATTGTTCTATGTATCAAATGCAGTAATCTGAGGTTCCGATATGGTTGCAATTAACTTTGGCAGTTTTCGTGCTAGGACAGTCGTTTATGCACCATTTCAAAGCAATAAAATTGCCATTTGTTTTGGTATATAATTTGTTGCATAATATATTTTTAGAAAATGGCTAATTGGATAGATCGGTAGAATTATTTTCACAGCTTTAAAAACGCGGTATTTTGAGATTCCGATATGGCTACAAATAACATTGACAGTTTTCACGCTATGACAGTCATTAAGGCATCATTTTAAAGCATTATGATTGCACTTTAATATGGTATATCACTTGTAGCATAATGTGTGTTTTTACAAATTGGTCAATTTGATAGATCGGTAGAATTATTGTTCTATGTTTAATAAACGCAGTAATCTGAGGTTCCGATATGGTTGCAATTAACTTTGGCAGTTTTCGTGCTAGGACAGTCCATTATGCACCATTTTAAAGCATTAAAATTGTCATTTGTTTTGGTATAT
The DNA here is from genome assembly GCF_022045245.1 of Lucilia cuprina. Lineage (NCBI taxonomy): Eukaryota > Metazoa > Arthropoda > Insecta > Diptera > Calliphoridae > Lucilia > Lucilia cuprina. The sequence goes on from NC_060953.1 coordinate 25,649,438, forward strand.
AATTTAGTGCATAATGTAGTTTTAGAAAATGGCCAATTGGATAGATCGGTAGAATTATTTTCCCAGGTTTAAAAAGGCGGTAATTTGAGGTTCCGATATGGTTGTTAATAACTTTGACAATTTTTTAATGCTATGAAAGTCATTTATGCATCATTTTAAAGCATTATGATTGCACTTTAATTTGGTATATCATTTGTGGCATAATGTATTCGTCTTAAAAAATGGTCAATTTGAAGGATCGGTAGAATTGTTGTTCTATGTTTAAAAACGCTGTGATTTGAGGTTCCCATATGGTTGCAAATAACATTGACAGTTTTCATGCCAGGACAATCGTTTATGCATCATTTTAAAGCATTACAGTTGAACTTTGTTTTGGTGTATAATTTGGGCATAATGAGTTTTTACAAAAATAGAATAGATCGGTATATTTATTGGTACAGGTTTAGAAATGCGGTAATTTAAGGCTCCGATATGGTTGCAAATATCATTTATAGTTTTCATGTTCTTGCAGTCGTTTATGCACCATTTCAAAGCAATAAAATTGCCATTTGTTTTGGTATATAATTTGTTGCATAATATATTTTTAGAAAATGGCTAATTGGATAGATCGGTAGAATTATTTTCACAGCTTTAAAAACGCGGTATTTTAAGGTTCCGATATGGCTGCAAATAACATTGACAGTTTTCACGCTACGACAGTTATTTATGAATCATTTTAAAGCATTATGATCGCACTTCAATATAGTATATCAATTGTAGCATAATGTGTGTTTTTACAAATTGGTCAATTTGATAGATCGGTAGAATTATTGTTCTATGTTTAATAAACGCAGTAATCTGAGGTTCCGATATGGTTGCAATTAACTTTGGCAGTTTTCGTGCTAGGACAGTCGTTTATGAACCATTTTAAAGCATTAAAATTGTCATTTGTTTTGGTATATAATTTAGTGCATAATGTATTTTTAGAAAATGGCCAATTGGATAGATCGGTAGAATTATTTTCCCAGGTTTAAAAAGGCGGTAATTTGGGGTTCCGATATGGTTGTGTATAACTTTGACAGTTTTCATGCTAAGAAAGTCATTTATGCACTTTATTGCAGCCGTTTATATATCTTTTTATAGCATTATGATTGCACTTTGGTTTTGGTATATAATTTATTGCATAATGTATTTTTAGAAAATTGAATAGATCGGTAGAATTATTTTCCCAGGTTTAAAAAGGCGGTAATTTGAAGTTCCGATATGGTTGTGAACCATTTTAAAGCATTAAAATTGTCATTTGTTTTGGTATATAATTTAGTGCATAATGTAGTTTTAGAAAATGGCCAATTGAATAGATCGGTAGAATTATTTTCCCAGGTTTAAAAAGGCGGTAATTTGAAGTTCCGATATGGTTGTGAATAACTTTGACAGTTTTCATGCTATGACAGTCATTTATGCATCATTTTAAAGCATTATGACTGCACTTTAATTTGGTATATCATTTGTGGCATAATGTGTTCGTCTAAAAAATGGTCAATTTGAAGGATCGGTAGAATTGTTGTTCTATGTTTAAAAACGCTGTGATTTGAGGTTCCCATATGGTTGCAAATAACATTGACAGTTTTCATACCAGGACAATGCATCATTTTAAAACATTACAGTTGAACTTTGTTTTGGTGTATAATTTGTGGCATATTTATTGGTACAGGTTTAGAAATGCGTTAAATTAAGACTCCGATATGGCTGCAAATATCTTTCATAGTTTTCATTTTATAGCAGTCGTTTATATATCTTTTTATTGCATTATAGTTGCCATTTGTTTTGGTATATAATTTGTTGCATAATATATTTTTAGAAAATGGCTAATTGGATAGATCG
>NC_060953.1:25651397-25653323 GCF_022045245.1 Lucilia cuprina
TCTCATGTGGTTATTCAGAATGACGAAAGAATTTCTAGTCCTCAAATGGATCACTCTTTTAATCGTCCAGGAAATCTTGCTGAACCGTTTCCTCAGACTAATAATAATCAAAATTTTACAAATGCTGATTACTCTCAAATTAGCCAAATGATAGAGAACACAGTTACTCGTTTGCTAGGAAATCTTAATATTCTTCCAAATCCAACAAATCAAAACCGAAACATCCAAGCAAATGTTAGACCGACACAACCACAGCCTGTTTCGTCCAATAACCAATTTTTACAACCACCACAATATAATCCTGAACCTGTTCGCCAAAATTTCTCAGGAAATCAGTTTTTTGACCCAAATTACAGTTTTAAAATTGACAAAATTACAGCAATTATCCAAAACTGGAACATTAAGTTCGACGGTTCTGCCAATGGCCTTACGGTGGAGGAATTTTTATATAGAGTTAGGTCCCTAACCACTGAAAATTTCGGTGGAGATTTTAACATTATTTGTAAACATTTACCCATGCTTCTCACTGGCAAAGCGCGAGATTGGTACTGGAGGTACCACAAGCAAGTGGATAGGATTGAGTGGACCGAATTTTGCGCCGCGTTAAGGTACCAGTATAAAAACTTTAAATCTAATTTTGATGTACGCGAAGAGGTTCGAAACCGAAAAATGAGGCCAGGTGAAACATTTGAAGTCTTTTACGATAATATTTGCTCGATGCTTGACAGGTTAGAAAGTCCAATGCCCGAATCTGAGCTTGTAGAAATACTTACCAGAAACTTACGTCCAGATATTAGGCATGAGTTATTATATGTTCCCATATACTCCATTGCTCACCTAAGAAAATTGGTACAGATGAGGGAAAACCTGTTAGCAGATGACCATTTTAAAAGACATGCACCTACAAAACCAGCTACAATTCCCGTGCAAAGACGTGCTGTAGCAGAGGTAGATTTTGATGAAAATAAACCTGTAGATATTACCAATTCTTATGAACATTCAGTTGATGCAATTCGCCAAGGTTCTGGAATTGCGAAGAATTAGGACATCATTGGGAGGATTGTGTAAAAGGTCGCATTGTTTTCTGCTATGGATGCGGAACTAAAAACATTTACAAATATCAATGTCCTCGTTGCTCAGCTAGAAAAATATCCCTTTCAAAAAACTAATTGATCCAGAAAGCTATTCTCAAATCTCCTCAAAGTCCCAAAATATACAAAAGCCTAAAAAAGACATTCAAATTCTTCATTATTCTGAAAAGAAAAACTTACCGATTAACCAGATTATATACCCTTATAAACCGTACCATGAAAGATTAGAAAATTACATTGCTCTTCGAAATAAAATTTTTAACATCGATTCACTGTCTGTTTGTCCTTAAAAAAAACCGAAAAGATCCACAATTCGGCTTAGCCGTTATTTCAAATCTCGCAAACTGATATCTAAATGTGTCATATCTTCCATTATCAGTAACGAGAAAGATAAACGCTTTTATGCCAAAAAAAAGTTTCTAGAATTCGAAGAATATGGTCTTCTTGACACCGGTGCCAACGTATCGTGTATTGGCTCAAATTTGGCCACCCACAACTTTGCTAATTGTCCTCACTTTCATCCCTTAAAAACCTCAGTAAAAACTGCGGATGGCAGGATTCAAAAGACCCTTGGTATGCTAGAAGTAAATGTCTCTTTTCGAGATAAATTTGAAAAAGTTAAATTTTTATAGTTCCATCGATTTCCCAACGTGTCATTTTAGGATTAGACTTTTGAAAGATCTTTAAACTAGATTTTCGATTCTGCAATTGTGTCAAATCCGTCCGCTTCTATGACATTAGACAGAGACTTGTCCGTGTTGTCCGAATTACAAAGACCGTCCGAAGTGTTGTCCGAATCATTTAAAAGTACTGATCAGACCGACGAACACAAATA
>NC_060953.1:25653423-25674250 GCF_022045245.1 Lucilia cuprina
ACCATATCGGAGCCTTAAATTACCGCATTTCCAAACCTGTACCAATAAATATACCGATCTATTCAATTTTTGTAAAAATTCATTATGCCACAAATTGTACACCAAAACCAGTGTACACTTAATAAGGTAGCCTCGTCCGCACAGCTGATCATCAGCTTTTACAATCTTATCTGTCAAAATTCCTGTTTGTTTACATAGAAAAAAAATCGAAAAAGGTGTAAAAATTTTAAAAAGTGAAGAAAATTATGGTTTTAAAGAAGTTTTCTAGGTCAATCGTGATTAAATGTCTTTGTTATCCTTCTCGCTTGATAAAAAAAGAAAATCTTTAGCTCCGGCATACGTTCCAAATCAGTTTCAACTATTTTTAACACGACCAATCACTTTTCACAAAAAACACGTTTAATTCGGAAAATTGGTCTTCCCAATAGATATAGTTATGATTTTCAGACATTCCACGTTTAATTAATAAAATATATTAATATTAATAGTTAAAAATTTAAATAATTGCTAAAAACTCATATTTTTATTGTGTTTATTTGTTGCTTTTTCATTCTACACACACAGCTTTTTTTGACAGATGGGATTATTCTACAATAACAAATCGCCTGCTGTTTTTGTATTGCTGTATTTGTTGTAGCGACGAGGCTACCTTATTAAGTGTACACTGACCAAAACAAAGTGCAACTGTAATGCTTTAAAATGATGCATAAACGATTGTTATGGCATAAAAACTGTCAACGTTATTTGCAACCATATCGGAACCTCAAATCAAAGCGTTTTTAAACATAGAACAACAATTCTTCCGATTATTCAAATTGACCACTTTTTAGACGAACACTTAATGCCACAAATGATATACCAAATTAAAGTGCAATCATAATGTTTTAAAATGATGCATAAATGACTGTCATAGCATGAAAACTGTCAAAGTTATTCACAACCATATCGGAACCTCAAATTACCGCCTTTTTAAACCTGGGAAAATAATTCTACCGATCTATCCAACTGGCCATTTTCTAAAAATACATTATGAAATAAATTATATACAAAAACAAACAGCAATTTTAATGCTTTAAAATGGTGCATAAACGACTGTCCTAGCACGAAAACTGCCAAAGTTAATTGCAACCATATGGGAACCTCAGATTACTGCGTTTATTAAACATAGCACGAAAACTGCCAAAGTAAATTGCAACCATAGCGGAACCTCAGATTACTGCGTTTGTTATTAATAGAACAATAATTCTACCGATCTATCAAATTGACCAATTTGTAAAAACGACTGTCATAGCGTGAAAAACTGTCAATGTTATTTTGCAGTCATATCGGAACATCAAATTACCGCATTTTTAAAGCTGCAAAAATAGTTCTTCCGATCTATTCAATTGGCCATTTTCTAAAATATATTATGCATTAAATTATATACCAAAACAAATGGCAACTATAATGCAATAAAAAGATATATAAACGACTGCAATAACATGAAAACTGTAAAAGATATTTGCAACCATATCGGAGCCTTAAATTACCGCATTTCTAAACCTGTACCAATAAATATACCGATCTATCCTATTTTTGTAAAACTCATTATGCCACAAATTATATACCAAAGCAAAGGGCAACTGTAATGGTATACCAAATTAAAGTGCAATCATAATGCTTTAAAATAATGCATAAATGACTGTCATAGCATGAAAACTGTCAAAGTTATTCACAATCATATCGGAACTTCAAATTACCGCATTTTTAAACCTGGGAAAATAATTCTACCGATCTATCCAACTGGCCATTTTCTAAAAACACATTATGCAATAAATTATATACCAAAACAAATGGCAATTTTAATGCTTTAAAATGGTGCATAAACGACTGTCCTAGCACGAAAACTGCCAAGGTTAATTGCAACCATATCGGAACCTCAGATTACTGCGTTTATTAAACATAGAACAATAATTCTACCGATCTATCAAATTGACTAATTTGTAAAAACACACATTATGCTACAAATGATATACCATATTAAAGTACAATCATAATGCTTTAAAATGATGCATAAATGACTGTCATAGCGTGAAAACTGTCAATGTTATTTGCAGCCATATCGGAACCTTAAAATACCGCGTTTAAAGCTGTGAAAATAATTCTACCGATCTATCCAATTAGCCATTTTCTAAAAATATATTATGCAACAAATTATATACTAAAACAAATAACAACTATAATGCAATAAAAAGATATATAAATGACTGCTGTAACATGAAAACTATAAAAGATATTTGCAACCATATCGGAGCCTTAAATTACCGCATTTCCAAACCTGTACCAATAAATATACCGATCTATCCAGTTTTTGTAAAAATTCGTTATGCCACAAATTGTACATCAAAACAAAGTGCAACTGTAATGCTTTAAATTGATGCATAAACGATTGTCCTGGCATGAAAACTGTCAAAGTTATTTGCAACCATATCGGAACCTCAAATCACAGTGTTTTTAAACATAGAACAACAATTCTACCGATCCTTCAAATTGACCATTTTTTAGACGAACATATTATGCCACAAATGATATACCAAATTTAAGTGCAATTATAATGCTTTAAAATGATGCATAAATGATAGCATGAAAACTGTCAAAGTTATTCACAACCATATCGGAACTTCAAATTACCGAATTTTTAAACCTAGGAAAATAATTCTACCGATCTACCAACTGGCCATTTTCAAAAAATACATTATGCAATAAATTATATACCAAAACAAATGGCAATTTTAATGTTTTAAAATGGTGCATAAACGATTTTCCTAGCATGAAAACTGCCAAAGTTAATTGCAACCATATCGGAACCTCAAATCACAGTGTTTTTAAACATAGAACAACAATTCTACCGATCCTTCAAATTGACCATTTTTTAGACGAACACATTATGCTACAAATGATATAACATATTAAAGTGCAATCATAATGCTTTAAAATGATGCCTAAATGACTGTCATAGCATGAAAACTGTCAATGTTTTTTGCATCCATATCGGAACCTTAAAATACCGCGTTTTTAAAGCTATGAAAATAATTATACCGATCTGTCCAATTAGCCTCGGAACCTCAAATCACCTCATTTTTAAACATAGAACAACAATTCTACCGATCCTTCAAATTGACCATTTTTTAGACGAACATATTATGCCACAAATGATAGCATGTCATAGCATGAAAACTGTCAAAGTTATTCACAACCATATCGGAACCGCAAATTACCGCCTTTTTAAACCTGGGAAAATAATTCTACCGATCTATCCAATTGGCCATTTTCTAAAAATACATACATTAATACAATAAATAATATACCAAAACAAACGGGAATTTTAATGCTTTAAAATGGTGTATAAACGACTGTCCTAGCACGAAAACTGCTAAAGTTAATTGCAACCATATGGGAACCTCAGATTACTGCGTTTATTAAACATAAAACAATAATTCTACCGATCTATCAAATTGACCAATTTCTAAAAATACACATTATGCTACAAATGATATACCATATTAAAATGCAATCATAATGCTTTAAAATGATGCCAATGTCAATGTTATTTGCAGCCATATCTGAACCTTAAACTACCGCGTTTTTAAAGCTGTGAAAATAATTATACCGATCTATCCAATTAGCCATTTTCTAAAAATATATTATGCAACAAATTATATACCAAAACAAATGGCAACTATAATGCAATAAAAAGATATATAAACGACTGCAATAACATGAAAACTATAAATGATATTTGCAACCGTATCGGAGCCTTAAATTACCGCATTTCTAAACCTGTACCAATAAATATACCGATCTTTCCAATTTTTTAAAAATTCATTATGCCACAAACGATTGTTCTGGCATGAAAACTGTCAAAGTTATTTGCAACCATATCGGAACCTCAAATCACAGCGTTTTTAAATATAGAACAACAATTCTTCCGATCCTTCAAATTGACCATTTTTTAGACGAACACATTATGCCACAAATGTTATACCAAATTATAGTGCAATCATAGTGCTTTAAAATGATGCATAAATGACTGTCATAGCATGAAAACTTTCAAAGTTATTCACAACCATATCGGAACCTCAAATTACAGCCTTTTTAAACCTGGGAAAATAATTCTACAGATCTATCCAACTGGGCATTTTCTAAAAATACATTATGCAATAAATTATATACCAAAACAAACGGCAATTTTAATGCTTTAAAATGGTGCATAATCGACTGTCCTAGCACGAAAACTACCAAAGTTAATTGCAACCATAGCGGAACCTCAGATAACTGCGTTTATTATACATAGAACAATAATTATACCGATCTATCAAATTGAATAATTTTTAAAAATACACATTATGCTACAAATGATATACCATATTGAAGTGCAATTATAATGGTTTAAAATGGTGCCTAAATGACTGTCATAGCGTGAAAACTGTCAATGTTATTTGCAGCCATATCGGAACCTTAAAATACCGCGTTTTTAAAGCTGTGAAAATAATTATACCGATCTATCCAATTAGCCATTTTCTAAAAATATATTATGCAACAAATTATATACCAAAAGAAATGGCAACTATAATGCAATAAAAATATATATAAACGACTGCAATAACATGAAAACTATAAATTAAAATTGCAACCATATCGGAGACTTAAATTACCGCATTTCCTAACCTGTGCCAATAAATATACCGATCTATCCAATTTTTGTAAAAATTCATTATGCCACAAATTGTACACCAAAACAAAGTCCAACTGTAATGCTTTAAAATGGTGTATAAACGACTGTCCTAGCACGAAAACTGCCAAAGTTAATTGCAACCATATCGGAACCTCAGATTACTGCGTTTCTAAACCTGTACCAATAAATATACCGATCTATCCTATTTTTGTAAAACTCATTATGCCACAAATTATATACCAAAGCAAAGGGCAACTGTAATGGTATACCAAATTAAAGTGCAATCATAATGCGTTAAAATGATGCATAAATGACTGTCATAGCTTGAAAACTGTCAAAGTTATTCACAACCATATCGGAACCTCAAATTACCGCATTTTTAAACCTGGGAAAATAATTCTACAGATCTATCCAACTGGGCATTTTCTAAAAATACATTATGTAGTAAATTATATACCAAAACAAACGGCAATTTTAATGCTTTAAAATGGTGCGTATTCGACTGTCCTAGCACGAAAACTGCCAAAGTTAATTGCAACCATAGCGGAACCTCAGATAAGTGCGTTTATTATACATAGAACAAGAATTCTACCGATCTATCAAATTGACCAATTTGTAACAAGTAAGAGTGTTATATTCGGCCATGCCGAATCTTATATACCCACCATCGAATCTTTCATGTTTATGTAGAATTTTACTGATGTACTCACATTTTAAGTCAGTAATAAGTCTTAAAGTCATTTTCAGAAGGGGACCTTAGTAAGGTCAATTATGGACCGATCCTCATTAAATTTAAGAAAATGATTTTAGTTCCTATAAAACTTTTGTATGTCGAATTTTATTGCCTTATATATATGTTATGAGCAGATATGAGCATTAAAGTCCAGGGGACCTTATATGGGAGGGTAGCACCAATAATTGGCATATCCTTATAAAAAAAGATATTTAAGTTCTCATTAAACATGTTTGTGCTAATGAGAACTTAAATAATAAATAAAGTTATTTTCTGAAGGGGGCTTTATAATAGGGCTAGACGAAATTGTGAACCGATATTCTCACTTTCAATAAGGATTGATCCTTATAAAATTTGATAGGGAGATTTTGGCTCGCACAAAACTTGTTTATGTAGAATTTTGTAGTAATAAGCATTTAATTCATTGTCTAAAGGGGACCTCATTAGGGGGTTAGACAATAATGGACCCATCCTCATAAAATTTAAGAAAATGATTTTAGTTCCCATAAAATTTTTGTATGTCGAATATTATTGTTATATATAATCTTAAGGAATATATGAGCATTAAGGTCGTTTTCTGAAAGGGACCTTCAGAAAAAACATAAAACATGTTTGAGCCGAATTTCACCGCTATTGATGCTTCTCTTAGCCAGTTATGGGTGATAAAGTCATTTTCTGAAGGGGACTTTATATGGGGGGTAGGGTCAATTATGGACCGATCCTTATAAAATTCTACAAAAAGATTAATGTCCAAATAAAACATGTTTGCGCCGAATTACACTGCTATTGATGCTTCTCTTAGCCAGATAAGGGTGATAAATTCATTTTCTGAAGGGGACTTTATATGAGGGGTAGGGTCAATTATGGAACGATCCTTATAAAATTCTACGAATAGATTTATGTTCCCATAAAATATGTTTGTGCCGAATTACACCGCTAGTGATGCTTCTGTTAGTCAGTTGTGAGCGATAAAGTCATTTTCTGAAGGGGACTTTGTTTTGGGGTAGGGTCAATTATGGACCGATCCTTATGAAATTCTACGAAAAGATTTATGTCCCCATAAAACATGTTTGTGCTGAATTACACCGCCATTGATGCTTTTGTTAGTCAGTTATGGGCGATAATGTCATTTTCAAAAGGGGGCCTTATATGGGGGCTAGGCGAAATCGTGGACCGATATTGCCCATTTTCAATACCAAACAAACTGCATCAACTACAAGTATATGTGCAAAATTTCAGCTCGCTAGCTACTTCCGTTTGGACTCTATCGTGTTTTCAACAGACAGACGGACATGGCAAGATCGTCTTAGAATCTAATAAGGACCCTAAATATATATACTTTTATGGGTCTTAGACGAATATTTCAATGTGTTACAAACGGAATGACAAAAACAATATACCGCCCATCTTTTTTGATGGTGGGTATAAAAACACACATTATGCTACAAATGATATACCATATTAAAGTACAATCATAATGCTTAAAATGATGCCTAAATGACTGTCATAGCGTGAAAACTGTCAATGTTATTTGCAGCCATATCGGAACCTTAAAATACCGCGTTTTTAAAGCTGTGAAAATAATTCTACCGATCTATCCAATTAGCCATTTTCTAAAAATATATTATGCAACAAATTATATACCAAAACAAATGGCAACTATAATGCAATAAAAAGATATATAAACGACTGCTATAACATGAAAACTATAAAAGATATTTGCAACCATATCGGAGCCTTAAATTATTGCATTTCCAAACTTGTACCAATAAATAGACCGATCTGCCCAATTTTTGTAAAAGTTCATTACGCCACAAATTGTACACCAAAACAAAATGCAACTGTAATGCTTTAAAATGATGCATAAACGATTGTTCTGGCATAAAAACTGTCAAAGTTATTTGCAACCATATCGGAACCTCAAATCACAGCGTTTTAAACATAGAACAACAATTCTACCGATCCTTCAAATTGACCATTTTTTAGACGAACACATTATGCCACAAATGATATACCAAATTAAAGTGCAATCATAATGCTTTAAAATGATGCATAAATGACTGTCATAGCATGGGAAACTGCCAAAGTTATTCACAACCGTATCGGAACCTCAAATTTACGCCTTTCGACTGTCAAAGTTAATTGCAACCATAGCGGAACCTCAGATTACTGCGTTTATTATACATAGAACAATAATTATACCGATCTATCAAATTGAATAATTTCTAAAAATACACATTATGCTACAAATGATATACCATATTGAAGTGCAATCATAATGCTTTAAAATGATTCATAAATGACTGTCATAGCGTGAAAACTGTCAATGTTATTTGCAGCCATATCGGAACCTTAAAATACGCGTTTTAAAAGTGAAAATAATTCTACCGATCTATCTAATTATCCATTTTCTAAAAATATATTATGCAACAAAGTATATACCAAAACAAATGGCAACTATAATGCAATAAAAATAGATATAAACGACTGCTATAACATGAAAACTATAAAGATATTTGCAACCATATCGGAGCCTTAAATGACCTGTACCAATAAATATACAGATCTATCCAATTTTTTTAAAAATTCATTATGCCACAAATTGTACACCAAAACAAAGTGCAACTGTAATGCTTTAAAATGATGCATATAACGATTGCTTTAAAATGATGCATAAATAAATGATGTAATAGCTTGAAAACTGTCAAAGTTATTCACAACCATATCGGAACCTCAGATTACTGCGTTTGTTATACATAGAACAATAATTATACGATCTATCAAATTGAATAATTTTTAAAAATACACATTATGCTACAAATGATATACTATATTGAAGTGCAATCACCTCAAATCACAGCGTTTTTAAACATAAAACAACAATTCTACCGATCCTTCAAATTGACCATTTTTTAGACGAACACATTATGCCACATATGATATACCAAATTAAAGAGCAATCATAATGCTTTCAATTGGCCATTTTCTAAAAATATATTATGCAATAAATTATATACCAAAACAAATGGCAACTATAATGCTATAAAAAGATATATAAACGACTGCAATAACATGAAAACTATTAATGATATTTGCAACCATATCGGGTTTCTAAACTTGTACCAATAAATATACCGATCTATCCAATTTTTTTAAAAATTCATTATGCCACAAATTGTACACCAAAACAAAGTGCCACTGTAATGCTTTAAAATGATGCATAAACGATTGTCCTGGCATGAGAACTGTCAAAGTTATTTACAACCATATCGGAACCTCAAATCACAGCGTTTTTAAACATAGAACAACAATTCTACCGATCCTTCAAATTGACCACTTTTTAGACGAACACATTATGCCACAAATGATATACCAAATTAAAGTGCAATCATAATGCTTTAAAAAGTTATTCACAACCATATCGGAACCTCAAATTACCGCCTTTTTAAACCTGGGAAAATAATTCTACCGATCTATCCAATTGGCCATTTTCTAAAAATATATTATGCAATAAGTTATATACCAAAACAAATGGCAATTTTAATGCTTTAAAATCGTGCATAAACGACTGTCCTAGCACGAAAACTGCCAAAGTTAATTGCAACCATAAGGGAACCTCAGATTAATGCGTTTATTAAACATAATTCTATAATTCTACCGATCTATCAAATTGACCAATTTCTAAAAATACACATTATGCTACAAATGATATACCATATTAAAGTGCAATCATAATGCTTTAAAATGATGCCTAAATGACTGTCATAGCGTGAAAACTGTCAGTGTTATTTGCAGCCAAAAATACCGCGTTTTTAAAGCTGTGAAAATAATTCTACCGATCTATCCAATTAGCCATTTTCTAAAAATATATTATGCAACAAATTATATACCAAAACAAATGGCAACTATAATGCAATAAAAAGATATATAAACGACTGCTATAACATGAAAACTATAAAAGATATTTGCAACCATATCGGAGCCTTAAATTACCGCATTTCCAAACCTGTACCAATAAATAAACCGATCTATCCAATTTTTGTAACAATTCATTATGCCACAAATTGTACACTAAAACAAAGTGCAACTGTAATGCTTTAAAATGATGCATAAACGATTGTCCTGGTATAAAAATTGTCAAAGTTATTTGCAACCATATCGGAACCTCAAATCACTGCGTTTTTAAACATAGAACAACAATTCTACCGATCCTTCAAATTGACCATTTTTTAGACGAACACATTATGCCATAAATGATATACCAAATTAAAGTGCAATCATAATGCTTTAAAATGATGCATAAATAACTGTCATAGCATGAAAACTGTCAAAGTTATTCACAACCATATCGGAACCTCAAATTACCGTCTTTTTAAACCTGGGAAAATAATTCTACCGATCTATCCAAATGGTGCATAAACGACTGTCCTAGCACGAAAACTGCCAAAGTTAATTGCAGCCATATCGGAACCTCAGATTGCTGCATTTGATACATAGAGCAATAATTCTACCGATCTATTAAGTTGTCCAATTTGTAAAAACACACATTATGCTACAAATGATATACCATATTAAAGTGCAATCATAATGCTTTAAAATGATGTCTAAATGACTATCGTAGCGTGACAACTGTCAATGTTATTTGCAGTCATATCGGAACCTCAAATTACCGCATTTTTAAAGCTGTGAAAATAGTTCTACCGATCTATCCAATTGGCCATTTTCTAAAAATATATTATGCAATAAATTATATACCAAAACAAATGGCAACTATAATGCAATAAAAAGATATATAAACGACTGCAATAACATGAAAACTATTAATGATATTTGCAACCATATCGGGGCCTCAAATTATCGCATTTCTAAGCCTGTACCAATAAATATACCGATCTATCCAATTTTTTTAAAAATTCATTATGCCACAAATTATACACCAAAACAAAGTGCAACTGCAATGCATTAAAATGATGCATAAACAATTGTTCTGGCATGAAAACTGTCAAAGTTATTTGCAACCATATCGGAACCTCAAATCACAGCGTTTTTAAACATAGAACAACAATTCTACCGATCCTTCAAATTGACCATTTTTTAGACGAACAAATTATGCCACAAATGATATACCAAATTAAAGTGCAATCATAATGCTTTAAAATGATGCATAAATGACTTTCATAGCATGAAAACTGTCGAAGTTATTCACAACCATATCGGAACCTCATATTGCCGCCTTTTTAAACCTGGGAAAATAATTCTACCGATCTATCCAATTGGCCATTTTCTAAAAATACATTATGCAATAAATTATATACCAAAACAAATGGCAATTTTAATGCTTTAAAATGGTGTAAAAACGACTGTTCTAGCACGAAAACTGCCAAAGTTAATTGCAAACATTTAGGAACCTCAGATTACTGCGTTTATTAAACATAGAAAAATAATTCTACCGATCTATCAAATTGACCAATTTCTAAAAATACACATTATGCTACAAATGATATACCGTATTAAAGTGCAATCATAATGCTTTAAAATGATGCCTAAATGACTATCATAGCGTGAAAACTGTCAATGTTATTTGCAGCCATATCGGAACATTAAAATACCGCGTTTTTAAAGCTGTAAAAATAATTCTACCGATCTATCAAATTGACCAATTTTTAAAAATATATTAAGCAACAAATTATATACCAAAACAAATGGCAACTATAATGCTATAAAATGATATATAAACGACTGCTATAGCATGAAAACTATAAAAGATAGTTGCAACCATATCGGAGCCTTAAATTACCGCATTTCCAAACCTGTACCAATAAATATACCGATCTATCCAATTTTTGTAAAAATTTATTATGCCACAAATTGTACACCAAAACAAGGTGCAACTGTAATGCTTTAAAATGATGCATAAACGATTGTCCTGTTATAAAAACTGTCAAAGTTATTTGCAACCATATCGGAACCTCAAATCATAGCGTTTTTAAACATAGAACAACAATTCTACCGATTCTTCAAATTGACCATTTTTTAGACGAACACATTATGCCACAAATGATATACCAAATTAATAAGCAATCATAATGCTTTAAAATGATGCAAAAATGACTGTCATAGCATGAAAACTGTCAAAGTTATTCACAACCATATCGGAACCTCAAATTACCGCCATTTTAAACCTGGGAAAATAATTCTACCGATCTATCCAATTGGCCATTTTCTAAAAATACATTATGCAATAAATTATATACCAAAACAAATGGCAATTTTAATGCTTTAAAATGGTGTATAAACGACTGTCCTAGCACGAAAACTGCCAAAGTTAATTGCAACCATATGCAAACCTCAGATTACTGCGTTTATTAAACATAGAACAATAATTCTACCGATCTATCAAGTTGACCAATTTCTAAAAATACACATTATGCTACAAATGATATACCATATTAAAGTGCAATCATAATGCTTTAAAACGATGCCTAAATGACTATCATAGCGTAAAAACTGTCAATGTTATTTGCAGCCATATCGGAACCTTAAAATACCGCGTTTTTAAAGCTGTGAAAATAATTCTACCTATCTATCCAATTAGCCGTTTTCTAAAAATATATTATGCAATAAATTATATACCAAAACAAATGGCAACTATAATGCTATAAAAAGATATATAAACGACTGCTATAACATGAAAACTATAAAATATATTTGCAACCATATCGGAGCCTTAAATTACCGCATTTCCAAACCTGTACCAAAAAATATACCGATCTATCCAATTTTTGTAGAAATTCATTATGCCACAAATTGTACACCAAAACAAAGTGCAACTGTAATGCTTTAAAATGATGCATAAACGATTGTCCTGGCATGAAAACTGTAAAAGTTATTTGCAACCATATCGGAACCTCAAATCACAGCGTTTTTAAACATAGAACAACAATTCTACCGATCCTTCAAATTGACCATTTTTTAGACGAACACATTATGCCACAAAAGATATACCAAATTAAAGTGCAATGATATACCAAATCGAAGTGCAACTGTAATGCTTTAAAATGATGCATAAACGATTGTCCTAGCATAAAAACTGTCGAAGTTATTAGCAACCATATGGGAACCTCAAATCACAGCGTTTTTAAACATAGAACAACAATTCTACCGATCCTTCAAATTGACCATTTTTTAGACGAACACATTATGCTACAAATGATATACCAAATTAAAGTGCAATCATAATGCTTTATAATGATGCATAAATGACTGTCAGAGCATGAAAACTGTCAAAGTTGTAAATAACCATATCGGAACCTCAAAGTACCGCCTTTTTAAACCTGGGAAAATAATTTTACCGATCTATCCAATTGGCCATTTTCTAAAACTACATTATGCACTAAATTATATACCAAAACAAATGGCAATTTTAATGCTTTAAAATGGTGCATAAACGACTGTCCTAGCACGAAAACTGCCAAAGTTAATTGCAACCATATCGGAACCTCAGATTACTGCGTTTATTAAACATAGAAAAATAATACTACCGATCTATCAAATTGACCAATTTGTAAAAACTGTAATGTTCAACCGAAACACATCAGATTCGACTCTATATGAGGTTTAACTTTTCGGACTCAAATTTAAGGGAACCACGGGAGCCATTGTTGCCACTAGCGGTCAGAAACCTGTACCAATAAATATACCGATCTATCCAATTTTTGTAAAAATTCATTATGCCACAAATTATACACCAAAACAAAGTGCAACTGTAATGCTTTAAAATGATGCATAAACGATTGTTCTGGCATGAAAACTGTCAAAGTTATTTGCAACCATATCGGAACCTCAAATCACAGCGTTTTTAACATAGAACAACAATTCTACCGATCCTTCAAATTGACAATTTTTTAGACGAACACATTATGCCACAAATGATATACCAAATTAAAGTGCAATCATAATGCTTTAAAATGATGCATAAATGACTGTCATAGCATGAAAACTGTCAAAGTTATTCACAACCATATCGGAACTTCAAATTACCGCCTTTTTAAGCCTGGGAAAATAATTCTACCGATCTATCCAACTGGCCATTTTCTAAAAATACATTATGCAATAAATTATATACCAAAACAAATGGCAATTTTAATGCTTTAAAATGGTGCATAAACGACTGTCCTAGCACGAAAACTGCCAAAGTTAATTGCAACCATATCGGAACCTCAGATTACTGCGTTTATTAAACATAGAACAATAATTCTACCGATCTATCAAATTGACCAATTTCTAAAAATACACATTATGCTACAAATGATATACCATATTAAAGTGCAATCATAATGCTTTAAAATGATGCCTTAATGACTGTCATAGCGTGAAAACTGTCAATGTTATTTGTAGCCATATCGGAATCTCAAAATACCGCGTTTTTAAAGCTGTGAAAAATAATTCTACCGATCTATCCAATTAGCCATTTTCTAAAAATATATTATGCAAAAAATTATATACCAAAACAAATGGCAACTATAATGCAATAAAAAGATATATAAACGACTGCTATAACACGAAAACTACAAAAGATATTTGCAACCATATCGGAGCCTTAAATTACCGCATTTCCTAACCTGTACCAATGAATATACCGATCTATCCAATTTTTTTAAAAATTCATTATGCCACAAATTATACACCAAAACAAAGTGCAACTGTAATGCTTTAAAATGATGCATAAACGATTGTTCTGGCATGATAACTGTCAAAGTTATTTGCAACCATATCGGAACCTCAAATCACAGTGTTTTTAACATAGAACAACAATTCTACCGATCCTTCAAATTGACAATTTTTTAGACGAACACATTATGCCACAAATGATATACCAAATTAAAGTGCAATCATAATGCTTTAAAATGATGCATAAATGACTGTCATAGCATGAAAACTGTCAAAGTTATTCACAACCATATCGGAACTTCAAATTACCGCCTTTTTAAGCCTGGGAAAATAATTCTACAGATCTATCCAACTGGCCATTTTCTAAAAATACATTATGCAATAAATTATATACCAAAACAAATGGCAATCATAATGCTTTAAAATGATGCATAAATGACTGTCATAGCATGAAAACTGTCAAAGTTATTCACAACCATATCGGAACTTCAAATTACCGCCTTTTTAAGCCTGGGAAAATAATTCTACCGATCTATCCAACTGGCCATTTTCTAAAAATACATTATGCAATAAATTATATACCAAAACAAATGGCAATTTTAATGCTTTAAAATGGTGCATAAACGACTGTCCTAGCACGAAAACTGCCAAAGTTAATTGCAACCATATCGGAACCTCAGATTACTGCGTTTATTAAACATAGAACAATAATTCTACCGATCTATCAAATTGACCAATTTCTAAAAATACACATTATGCTACAAATGATATACCATATTAAAGTGCAATCATAATGCTTTAAAATGATGCCTAAATGACTGTCATAGCGTGAAAACTGTCAATGTTATTTGTAGCCATATCGGAATCTCAAAATACCGCGTTTTTAAAGCTGTGAAAATAATTCTACCGATCTATCCAATTAGCCATTTTCTAAAAATATATTATGCAAAAAATTATATACCAAAACAAATGGCAACTATAATGCAATAAAAAGATATATAAACGACTGCTTTAACATGAAAACTATAAAAGATATTTGCAACCATATCGGAACCTTAAATTACCGCATTTCCAAACCTGTACCAATAAATATACCGATCTATCCAATTTTTGTAAAAATTCATTATGCCACAAATTGCACACCAAAACAAAGTGCAACTGTAATGCTTTAAAATTATGCATAAACGATTGTTATGGCATGATAACTGTCAAAGTTATTTGCAACCATATCGGAACCTCAAATCACAGTGTTTTTAACATAGAACAACAATTCTACCGATCCTTCAAATTGACAATTTTTTAGACGAACACATTATGCCACAAATGATATACCAAATTAAAGTGCAATCATAATGCTTTAAAATGATGCATAAATGACTGTCATAGCATGAAAACTGTCAAAGTTATTCACAACCATATCGGAACTTCAAATTACCGCCTTTTTAAGCCGGGGAAAATAATTCTACCGATCTATCCAACTGGCCATTTTCTAAAAATACATTATGCAATAAATTATATACCAAAACAAATGGCAATTTTAATGCTTTAAAATGGTGCATAAACGACTGTCCTAGCACGAAAACTGCCAAAGTTAATTGGAACCATATCGGAACCTCAGATTACTGCGTTTATTAAACATAGAACAATAATTCTACCGATCTATCAAATTGACTAATTTCTAAAAATACACATTATGCTACAAATGATATACCATATTAAAGTGCAATCATAATAATTTAAAATGATGCCTAAATGACTGTCATAGCGTGAAAACTGTCAATGTTATTTGCAGCCATATCGGAACCTTAAATTACCGCGTTTTTAAAGCTGTGAAAATAATTCTACCGATCTATCCAATTAGCCAGTTTCTAAAAATATATTATGCAATAAATTATATACCAAAACAAATGGCAACTATAATGCAATAAAAAGATATATAAACGACTGCTATAACATGAAAACTATAAAAGATATTTGCAACCATATCGGAACCTTAAATTATTACATTTCCAAACCTGTACCAATAAATATACCGATCTATCCAATTTTTGTAAAAATTCATTATGCCACAAATTGTACACCAAAACAAAGTGCAACTCTAATGATTTAAAATGATGCATAAACGATTGTTATGGCATGATAACTGTCAAAGTTATTTGCAACCATATCGGAACCTCAAATCACAGTGTTTTTAAACATAGAACAACAATTCTACCGATCCTTCAAAAACATATGCGGGAAGAAACATTATATAAAAAATTTAACTAAACATTAGTTGTGAAAATTTCTAAATTCTCATATAAAAATAATCACTAATAATAATAATAATAATAATAATTATAATAAAAAATGTGTTTTTTTTTATTTACAATATTAGCTAGTTAATAATTGTAACTCAAATGCAAATAATTTAACAATCTAGTTTCCCTAATTTATTAGACAACACTGTAGTAATAAAATACAATAATCAAGTAAGAGACTTATATCTGAGTGTAATGATCATTGACAACTTCAAATGATCATCACATAAGCTTTAGGTTTTTATGATATTTTTCTGATTTTCTGTTTTTTGTTTTCTCTGTTTTAATTTGTAATTGTTTTTTACATATTTATTACTTTGGAATTATTGTGCGTAAACGAAAAAACAAAAGGGTGTAATAAAACAAAGAAATAAATTTAATTTTGTTTCTTGTTCTTCTTTGACTTTGTTATGCACAGTTATCCCTAGCAAAGCAAGAAATATGTAGAACACAAGTTAAAGATTTGGTTATTGTAATTCATAAACTACAGCTTCAACTTTTAATGAGATTTAATAAAAATATATGCAAAACAAATTAATATTATAAAGTAACGCACTTTTGACTCACCCACTAAATACTGGAACCGAATGATGAGGCCTCGTCAGACTGCTTTTGGCTGGGTTTTAAATTGATTATAGTTAATTTGATGATACTATTTTGTTTTGCATAATATGAATGTATAAAGATGATTCCATTTATATTAACTTAACTTAAAAAGAAGGACAATTTTAGGTGATTAAATGATTCAAACTGTGATATTTTAGGTGCAATATAGGTTAAGTTTTTTTATAGTTTTAGATTTTATATGTATAGGTGGTTTTAATCTTTTAGTTTTTAAATTTTTGATATTAAGATTAGGTTTTAAATATTTATATTCCTGTATATATGTAATATTTTCACAGTTTTTTTATTTACAAATCGTACATATTTTGACGAGGATATGTAGATAATTAACAGTTTTTTCAGAATCAAAATCAAACCACTGGAAAAAAATCTTAACCTTGCACTTTCTTACGTAAACTATATAGGAACACAAATGGTGAACAATTCGGAATATTTTTCCTCGGATGAATGTCGATATGGTCTGGAAATTTCAAGCTAGATAAGATTTTGGAGACTCAGAAGGCTATGTTCCCAGATGACTTCTCCCGATAATCCAGTGTATTATTTTTAGGGATTTTTGCTGTTTACTAATTTGATAATTTTGTGTTGTCTGATTTAGTTTCTTCTTCGTTGAAAGGTTGTATATAATGATGACTTGTGAAAAAGCTCAAATGCTATGAGAACTGGCTTTTTTTATAAATTTCGCAATAAAAGAAGCTACAGCGGAGGCGACAAATATGAATTCCCTGATGTTAATTTGGGAATATATACCTGCCCTAATGCTCGTAGTCCTCTAAATAAGTTTTTCCACAATTTATAAGTTTGAAGAAACAGTATCCTTAAAGGATGTCGAAAAAAAATCCAGGTTACTGGGGACGCTTAGAATTGGGGCAATATTCAAAAAGGTTTGTCTTCTAAGAATCTACTAAATTAATTTAAAACAAGTTAGAGTGCTTTATTCGGCTGTGCCGAATCTTAAATACCCTCCACCAGCTACTTCTATGTTATTGCTTTTCTAATTGATCAAATATTTGTAGACATAAGTTTTCTCATGTCTTTAATAGAAAAATTTTTTGCATGTGTGTTTGTGTGTGAAAGATTTATAGATTTTCAAAATACAAATTCATATATAATTTTGTTCTACAAAAAATTTTGTTCAAAACAAATTGATAATGCTCTTTAAATACGGTTAAAGCGCTTTCAGGGGCTGGACCTAGTATAGGAGAAATAGAAGTATACAAAACAAAACTAATATTTTTGCCAAATTATGTATCAATAGCTTAATTTGGTAATAAGTAATGTGCGTTTAAGAGATTTTCGTAAAAGGACTTTGTATGGGAGCTATGACCAATTATGTACATAAAGACAATATTTCAGAATACTACTTGGTAATAAATATTGTGAATCTAAATGATTTTATGGACCTAGTATGAGAGCTATAACCTAATATGGACCGGTCGTAAACAATTTTATAGTGAATTTATGTATATAAAAGCAATATTTTTGCTAAATGTATGGATATAAATATTTGGTTATGAATTATGTGCGTTTTTTCTGATTTTCGGAAGGGAACCTTGTATGTGTGTTTTTCTAAATAGGACCTTATATGGGAGCTATGATCAATTGTGGACCGTCCGGAAAAACATTTCACAATGTTATTTCTCTGTACATAAGCAATACTTGTACCAAATTTTATATTGATATCTTAACTTAGTAATGAGTTATGCGCGTTTAAAAGATTTTCGGTAGGGGACCTTGTATGGGAGCTATGACCAAATATGAACCGATCGAAAAAATCTTTATTTGTAATATATCTGTATATAAGAGCAATACTTGTACCAAATTTTATATCGATATCTTAATTTAGTAATGAGTTATGTGCGTTTAAGTGATTTTCGGGAGGGGACCTTGTATGGGAGCTATGTCCAAATATTTACCGATCCAAAGAAACTTCCATGCTTATATTTCAGTACATAAAAGCAATACTTGTACCAAATTTTATATCGATATCTTGATTTACTAATGAGTTATGCGCGTTTAAGTGATTTTCGGGAGGGGACCTTGTATGGGAGCTATGACCAAATATTTACCGATCCAAAGAAACTTCAATGGTTATATTTCATATATAAGAGCAATACTTGTACCAAATTTTATATCGATATCTTAATTTACTAATGAGTTATGCGCGTTTAAGTGATTTTCGGTAGGGGACCTTGTGTGGGAGCTATGACCAATTATGGACCGATCCAAAAAAGCTTTCATTGTAATATTTCTGTATATAAGAGCAATACATGTACCAAATTTAATATCGATATCTTGATTTACTAATGAGTTATGCCCGTTTACGTGATTTTCGGGAGGGGACCTTGTATGGGAGCTATGACCAATTATGGACCGATCCAAAAAAGCTTTCATTGTAATTTTTCTGTATATAAGGGCAATACTTGTACCAAATTTTATATCGATATCTTAATTTACTAATGAGAATTGCAACCATATCGGAACCTCAGATTACTGCGTTTATTAAACATAAAACAATAATTCTACCGATCTATCAAATTGACCAATTTGTAAAAACACACATTATGCTACAAATGATATACCATATTAAAGTGCAATCATAATGCTTTAAAATGATGCATAAACTGCAGCCATATCGGAACCTTAAAATACCGCGTTTTTAAAGCTGCGAAAATAATTCTACCGATCTATCCAATTAGCCATTTTCTAAAAATATATTATGCAACAAATTATATACCAAAACAAATGGCAACTATAATGCAATAAAAAGATATATAATCGACTGCTATATCATGAAAACTATATAAAATATTTGCAACCATATCGGAGCCTTAAATTACCGCATTTCCAAACCTGTACCAATAAATATACCGATCTATCCAATTTTTGTAAAAATTCATTATGCCACAAATTGTACACCAAAACAAAGTGCAACTGTAATGCTTTAAAATGATGCATAAACGATTGTCCTGGCAGGAAATCTGTCAAAGTTATTTGCAACCATATCGGAACCTTAAATCACAGCGTTTTTAAACATAGAACAACAATTCTACCGATCCTTCAAATTGACCATTTTTTAGACGAACACATTATGCCACAAATGATATACCAAATTAAAGTGCAATCATAATGCTTTAAAATGATGCATAAATGACTGTCAGAGCATGAAAACTGTCAAAGTTGTAAATAACCATATCGGAACCCCAAATTACCGCCTTTTTAAACCTGGGAAAATAGTTTTACCGATCTATCCAATTGGCCATTTTCTAAAAATACACTATGCAATAAATTATATACCAAAATAAATGGCAATTTTAATGCTTTAAAATAGTGTATAAACGACTGTCCTAGCACGAAAACTGCCAAAGTTAATTGCAACCATATGAGAAACTCAGATTGCTGCGTTTATTAAACATAGAACAACAATTCTACCGATCTTTCAAATCGACCATTTTTTAGACGAACACATTATGCCACAAATGATATACCAAATTAAAGTGCAATAATAATGCCTTAAAATGGTGCATAAACGACTGTACTAGCACGAAAACTGCCAAAGTTAATTGCAGCCATATCGGAACCTCAGATTACTGCATTTAATACCCAGAACAATAATTCTACCGATCTATCAAGTTGACCAATTTGTAAAAACACACATTATGCTACAAATGATATATGATATTAAAGTGCAATCATAATACTTTAAAATGATGTCTAAATGACTATCATAGCGTGAAAACTGTCAATGTTATTTGCAGTCATATCGGAACCTCAAATTACCGCATT
>NC_060953.1:25674350-25722755 GCF_022045245.1 Lucilia cuprina
ATTTTCACAGCTTTCAAAACGCGGTAGTTTGAGGTTCCGATATGGCTGCAAATAACATTGACAGTTTTCACGCTATGACAGTCATTTAGGCATCATTTTAAAGCATTAAGATTGCACTTTAATATGGTATATCATTTGTAGTATAATGTGTATTTTTAGAAATTGGTCAATTTGATAGATCGGTAGAATCATTGTTCTATGTTTAATAAACGCAGCAATCTGAGTTTATCATATGGTTGCAATTAACTTTGGCAGTTTTCGTGCTAGGACAGTCGTTTATACACTATTTTAAAGCATTAAAATTGCCATTGATTTTGGTATATAATTTATTGCATAATGTATTTTTAGAAAATGGCCAATTGGATAAATCGGTAAAATTATTTTTCCAGGTTTAAAAAGGCGGTAATTTGAGGTTCCGATATGGTTGTAAATAACTTTGACAGTTTTCATGCTCTGACAGCCATTTATGCATAATTTTAAAGCATTATGATTGCACTTTAATTTGGTATATCATTTGTAGCATAATGTGTTCGTCTAAAAAATGGTCGATTTGAAGGATCGGTAGAATTGTTGTTCTATGTTTCATAAACGCAGCAATCTGAGTTTCTCATATGGTTGCAATTAACTTTGGCAGTTTTCGTGCTAGGACATTCGTTTATACACTATTTTAGAGCATTAAAATTGCCATTTATTTTGGTATATAATTTATTGCATAATGTGTGTTTTTACAAATTGGTCAATTTGATAGATCGGTAGAATTATTGTTCTATGTATAATAAACGCAGTAATCTGAGGTTCCGATATGGCTGCAATTAACTTTGGCAATTTTCGTGCTATGACAGTCGTTTATGCACCATATTAAAGCTTTAAAATTGCCATTTGTTTTGGTATGTAATTTGTTGCATAATATATTTTTAGAAAATGGCTAATTGGATAGATCGGTAGAATTATTTTCACAGCTTTAAAAATGCGGTATTTTAAGGTTCCGATATGGTTGTGAATAACTTTGACAGTTTTCACGCTATGACAGTCAGTTAGGCATCATTTTAAAGCATTATGATTGCACTTCAATATGGTATATCATTTGTAGCATAATGTGTATTTTTAGGAATAGGTCAATTTGATAGATCGGTAGAATTATTGTTCTATGTTTAATAAACGCAGTAATCTGAGGTTCCCATATGGTTGCAATTAACTTTTGCAGTTTTCGTGCTAGGACAGTCGTTTATACACCATCTTAAAGCATTAAAATTGCCATTTGCTTTGGTATATAATTTATTGCATAATTTATTTTTAGAAAATGGCCAAATGGATAGATCGGTAGAATTATTTTCCCAGGTTTAAAAAGGCGGCAATTTGAGGTTCCGATATGGTTGTGAATAACTTTGACAGTTTTCATGCTATGACAGTCATTTATGCATCATTTTAAAGCATTATGATTGCACTTTAATTTGGTATATCATTTGTGGCATAATGTGTTCGTCTAAAAAATGGTCAATTTAAAGGATCGGTAGAATTGTTGTTCTATGTTTAAAAACGCTGTGATTTGAGGTTCCGATATGGTTGCAAATAACTTTGACAGTTTTCATGCCTGAACAATCGTTTATGCATCATTTTAAAGCATTACAGTTGCACTTTGTTTTGGTGTATAATGAATTTTTAAAAAAATTGGATAGATCGGTCTATGTATTGGTACAGGTTTAGAAATGCGGTAATTTAAGGCTCCGATATGGTTGCAAATATCGTTTATAGTTTTCATGTTATTGCAGTCGTTTGTATATCTTTTTATTGCATTATAGTTGCCATTTGTTTTGGTATATAATTTATTGCATAATATATTTTTAGAAAATGGCCAATTGGATAGATCGGTAGAACTATTTTCACAGCTTTAAAAATGCGGTAATTTGAGGTTCCGATATGACTGCAAATAACATTGACAGTTTTCACGCTATGATAGTCATTTAGACATCATTTTAAAGCATTATGATTGCACTTTAATATGGTATATAATTTGTAGCATAATGTGTGTTTTTACAAATTGGTCAACTTGATAGATCGGTAGAATTATTGT
This sequence comes from Lucilia cuprina, assembly GCF_022045245.1. Taxonomy (NCBI): domain Eukaryota; kingdom Metazoa; phylum Arthropoda; class Insecta; order Diptera; family Calliphoridae; genus Lucilia; species Lucilia cuprina. The sequence goes on from NC_060953.1 coordinate 25,676,422, forward strand.
TCTATGTATAATAAACGCAGTAATCTGAGGTTCCGATATGGCTGCAATTAACTTTGGCAGTTTTCTTGCTAGAACAGTCGTTTATGCACCATTTTAAAGCATTAAAATTGCCATTTGTTTTGGTATATAATTTATTGCATAATGTATTTTTAGACAAGTAAGAATGTTATAGTCGATCAAGCCCGACCATATAATACCCTACACCACAGTGTATTTCGGGGAATAATTAGCTTCCTTCTATGTTTTTAATTAAATAATTTAAAAGTTAAGAAGTACTTAAGCCCTCCCGCTACGCCACGGCTTATTCCAAGAGTGAGTAAATATGTTATTTCACATATTCGATGTCTGTAAAAAATATATATTTAAGTTTAAATTAAGCAATTATTAAACTTTATCGTTTCTAAATCATCAAGGCTAGTATAAAACTTGGTTTGGCAGGTTTTTGTCCAGACACGAGTGTATTAAACACAATTATGACCTTAAAAGCCCAATCGGCGGGTTCAGTTGTATGGGGGCTAGGTTAAATAATGGACCGATGTAAACCATTTCCAACAAGCTTCGTCTCTGGTACAATAAAAGATCATGTGCCAAATTTCATTAAATTATCTCCAAAATTGCGATCTGTAGTTTGATTACAAGGTTTACAAGCCCTATTCGGGGGTTCAGTAGTATGGGGGCTAGGTGAAATAATAGACCGATCTTAACCATTTTCAAACGTATAATACCCTCCTCACTATAGTGGTGTATGGTATAAAAATGGCCAATTGGATAGATCGGTAGTATTATTTTCCAAGGTTTAAAAAGGCGGTAATTTGAGGTTCCGATATGGTTGTGAATAACTTTGACAGTTTTCATGCTATGACAGTCATTTATGCATCATTTTAGAGCATTATGATTGCACTTTATATTGGTATATCATTTGTGGCATAATTTGTTCGTCTAAAAAATGGTCAATTTGATGGATCGGTAGAATTGTTGTTCTATATTTAAAAACGCTGTGATTTGAGGTTCCCATATGGTTGCAAATAACATTGACAGTTTTTATGCCAGGACAATCGTTTATGCATCATTTTAAAGCATTACAGTTCCACTTGTTTTGGTGTATAATTTGTGGCATAATGAGTTTTTACAAAAATAGGATAGATCGGTATATTTATTGGTACAGGTTTAGAAATGCGGTAATTTAAGGCTCCGATATGGTTGCAAATATCATTTATAGTTTTCATGTTATTGCAGTCGTTTATATATCTCTTTATTGCATTACAGTTGCCATTTGTTTTGGTATATAATTTATTGCATAATATATTTTTAGAAAATGGCCAATTGGATAGATCGGTAGAATTATTTTCACAGCTTTCAAAACGCGGTAGTTTGAGGTTCCGATATGGCTGCAAATAACATTGACAGTTTTCACGCTATGACAGTCATTTATGAACCATTTTAAAGCATTATGATTGCACTTTAATATGGTATATCATTTGTAGCATAATGTGTATTTTTACAAATTGGTCAATTTGATAGATCGGTAGAATTATTGTTCTATGTTTAATAAACGCAGTAATCTGAGGTTCCGATATGGTTGCAATTAACTTTGGCAGTTTTCGTGCTAGGACATTCGTTTATGCACCATTTTAAATCATTAAAATTGCCTTTTGTTTTGGTATATAATTTATTGCATAATGTATTTTTAGAAAATGGCCAATTGGATAGATCGGTAGAATTATTTTCCCAGATTTAAAAAGGCGGTAATTTGAGGTTCCGATATGGTTGTGAATAACTTCGACAGTTTTCATGCTATGACAGTCATTTATGCATCATTTTAAAGCATTATGATTGCACTTTAATTTGGTATATCATTTGTGGCATAATGTGTTCGTCTAAAAAATGGTCAATTTGAAGGATCGGTTGAATTGTTGTTCTATGTTTAAAAGCGCTGTGATTTGAGGTTTCGATATGGTTGCAAATAACTTTGACAGTTTTCATTCCAGAACAATCGTTTATGCATCATTTTAAAGCATTACAGTTGTTTTGGTGTATAATTTGTGGCATAATGAATTTTAAAAAAAATTGGATAGATCGGTATATTTATTGGTACTGGTTTAGAAATGCGGTAATTTAAGGCTCCCATATGGTTGTGAATAACTTTGACAGTTTTCATGCTATGATAGTCATTTAGACATCATTTTAAAGTATTATGATTGCACTTTAATATGGTATATCATTTGTAGCATAATGTTTATTTTTAGAAATTGGCCAATTTGATAGGTCGCACAGTGGGGCAGAATGGAAATTTTTTGGAAATAAATCTGGCATTTCTAAACGGCTGATCCGATCGGAATTAAATTTGACGTGAGCATAGCCAAGGAGTATTCGAGTTTAAGTTTTGAAGATGAACCCCGCAGATGCCCCAGGGACGGAGCTGTGGCGGCTCAAAGTAGGGTAACTACGGCATGTAAAATTTTTAAACTTGTGCAATTTTTTTGTTTTTCACCCAAATACAAAGATTTTTATATTTTCTGAAAGCGCTCGATGAGATCTTGAAAAAACTTATCTTTTATAACTTCCGACTTATAGTCATTTAAAAATTTAGTGATACAAAATTTACCATACCTTGGTCTGCCTTTTTTTGAATACCGGCCGTAATTTTGGACCAAATGGACTCAAATTTTTCTTGTTAGTTAGACAACAAAATTTCCAATAATCATTTATCAATATCATTTACAGATCCAAAAATATACGTTTTTTAATTTAAAAATTCAAAAAATTTTAGATTTTTGCGGTTTTTTTGCCCAAAGTGTGTCTTAACTCTTTTATTAATTAAATAAAATTTTCTTTAGGAACATATAACAATTTTATAGTTTTCTAAAAGGTATCTTTACGCAGAACGTAAAAAACTTGTCCTATTTTTGGAAAATGTTGCCACTGCGTCCTTCCGAATATGACCTATTTTTTATCAAAACTTCAACTTTGGGTGACATGTTCTAAAATCCCAAAGCGGGGATCAGAAAACTGAAAGCAGTTTTGGAAACCTCAATATGTTTTCTATTTACTCCAAAAGTATTTTCCCAGCCCTGAAAGAAATGTGGACCCTATATGTTTTCTATTTACTCCAAAAGTATTTTCCCAGCCCTGAAAGAAATGTGGACCCTATGGGCAAAAATGTAAAAAATCCCATTTTTGGGATTTTCATTCCTATTTTTTTTGCATTTTCTTATTTGAAATGACAAATTTAACAAGCGTTGAAGATTTCATTGAGTTTCGTTCATAAATAAAGATTTTGTCATATATTACATATTTGTTAAATTTCTAAAACTATGATTTATATCAAAATTTTAATAGGGTCGCAGATAGCTACAACAATTTAGTCCATATTTAACCCTTAATATCTTTTTTTAGTTAGATATGGAAATTCTCGACCCTTTACAAAAAATTTCAAGCCAATATCTCAATTACATTCAAAAATATGTTCATTTAAATCTGTGTCCTTTAATCTCATATTTTTCATATTTTAGTATTAAATATGACAACATGTTTAAATCTTATATTTACCTATTTTCTATTTGCTTGCTTATCCTTATAATTGAAAGATCCTATTATGCTTAAATTTTCAGAAATTTATAACTATTTTTTACCTAAATTTTTTTCGACAGATCATTTCGTTCTGTTTCGTTTATGATCATATAGGTAAAAATATACAGGTAATGATAATTTCGATTCATTCACTAATAAGAAATATCAATGACTGAATTACAGGTTATAGTAATATAGTCCTAAATGTTAATAGGTAGACAGTTCGTAATTTTTTACTTTGGAATACCTGTATCGGAAATGACAAGAATTGGTAGAATTTTCAGATTTTAAGTACCATATTTAATAAATCTACAATGAAGTTTACATTAAAGTATGAAGAGTTGTGTTCCGTTTTATGGAGTGTATCTTCAAAAGGGCCAGAAAGAATTGAAGACATTTCAAATTATATAAAAACTACATATAGTAGAAAAGTAGACAAAACAGGCATATCAAAAATTGAAAACTTTTTAAAACTTTTTGATGTAAAAAGTAAGTCTGTGGATGGAAATCAAAAGAAATTTTGATTAAAATTTTGTAGTTGGATGGAAACTACTACGGAAATCTCAACTTACAACACATCAGCAGGAGCGCCTTGCAAGTCATACGAAGACTTATGTTCACCAAAACGACTTAAGCGAATTGTGGAAAGTATACCAACTCCAACATCACAATCAAATTTTACTGAAGAGGAACTGGGTCTCAGTCGAAATAAGTACCAAATATTAAGGAAAGCTCTGCATGAAAAAGGACACAATATATTACCATCATACAAGGCGATCCAGGAAAAAACAAACTATCCGACCATCACCTATTGCTGTTAATGATGTAGAAGCTTGTATTGATATATATCTTTACTCTAAAACACAGCATCAAGAATTGTGTCAGAATTTTCAGAAGACCAACTAAGGAAAATTCATAACTGTGATGTTGTCTTAATGTGTAAGTGGGGATGTGACGGTTTATCAGAACCTTCAGAATACAAACAAGTCGGACATTAGCAGACTACAAAAGTGTATTTATGTCATCATTAGTGCCATTACGGATTCGTTCATATTCCCTTAATCCATCATCGTCAAGCATCGGAAATTCATTTGAAAGATATATGGATCAATACAACTCCGGGTTCAAAAAATTTTTGTAGACCCATTGGATTTGAATATATAAAGGAGTCAAAGAAAACAACAAAAGATTTAGTGGAATAATTTAAAAGATGAAATAAATGCACTGGAGCCATTTCCATAAAAATAAAGGAATTCTCTATTAACGTATCATATCAGCTAAGCTTAACAATGATTGATGGAAAGGTCTACAATGCCATAACAGAAACTTCTTCCTTCTGGAAATGCTCAATATGTAATGAGAAAAAAGTCGCAATTCTCAAATATAAACAAAAGCAGAAGTATTAATGAAGAAGTCTTGTCTTTCAGAATTTCACCACTTCATGCCAGAATACGATTTTTGAATTACTTTTTACACATAGCATACCGACCTCAAATATAGAAGTGTGCAGAAAATATTACTAAATCAACAAAAAATAATGAAGAATTGAAAGAACTGAGAGCTGCGGAAAAAAGCAGAATCCAAGAAGAATTTAAAGTTCAGATGGGATTAAACATCGACAAACCACTTCCAAGTTGCGGTAGTACAAATGACGGTAATACGGCGACAAGGTTTTTTCGTGATTTTGAAATTACTTCAAAAATAACTGGAATCGACAAGGAGTTGCTTCGAAGAGTTAACACTATTTTAAATGGCACTGCATAGTAAACATAAAATTAATGGAAATCGATTTGGGGAATATACATCTGAAATTTCTAAATTACTTGTATCTCTGTATCCATGGAGGGAACTAACAAACAACAGATACACAAAGTATTGTATTTGTGTCATGGTCAAATAATAATTGAATTGAATATTCTTCCATTTGGAGAGTTAACAGAAGAAGCCAGGAAGCGAGGAATCGAGATTTTAAGCATGTTCAACTTTTCAGCTCAAGAAAATGCTCCCAGCAATCACAGAATGAATATATTTTAATAGTTTACTTCTATCTCCTGATCCTGTTCTTTCAAATATGCGAAAAAGATGGATTTGTTATGAAACTCTATCATCTCAAAACGAGGAAGATTTAAAGGACTTATATTACCTTCTGGATATGTATACCGATATGACAGATTATTTTATAGAAAATAAGTAGTGTTAGGAATTAACTATATAAGTAGGTTGAAAGAATTAATTGTATTATGTTTAAGATAAACAGTTCAAATAAAAAAAGCTATTATACAAACTGATGATATTGTATTAAATTGTGTTTTATATTTCGGTTGGCGGGAAAGGTGGTTTGTGTGGGGTGATTTAGGTGTTGTTGTGCGTGGCTCATAATAAAATTATATTTTTTTTATTGTATATACAATGTTATAGTCTTTAATAAAATAATTAACTAAATAATTTTTAAAATTTGTCCAAATATTTTATTCAACACCAAATGTATGTTCTGTCATACTTAGTACTAAAATATAAAAAGATGAAATTAAAGGAAACAGGTTTAAATGAACATATTTTTGAATGTAATTGAGATATTGGCTTGAAATTTTTTGTAAAGGGTCGAGAATTTCCATATCTAACTAAAAAAAGATATTAAGGGATAAATATAAGGGATAAATTTTTTAGTTAGATATGGAAATTCTCGACCTTTTACAAAAAATTTCAAGCCAATATCTTTATTGGCTTGCATTTTTGCATCACTTTAAAGCATTATGATTGGATTTGTGGCATAATGTGTTCGTCTAAAAAATGGTCAATTTGAAGGATCGGTAGAATTGTTTTCATGCTATGACAGTCATTTATGCATCATTTTAAGGCATTACAGTTGCACTTTGTTTTGGTGTATAATTTGTGGCATAATGACTTTTTACAAAAATTGGATAGATCGGTATATTTATTGGTACAGTTAAGAAATGCGGTAATTTAAGGTTCCGATATGTCAAATTGGTCAATTTGATAGATCGGTAGAATTATTGTTCTATGTATCAAATGCAGTAATCTGAGGTTCCGATATGGCTGCAATTAACTTTGGCAGTTTTCGTGCTAGGACAATCGTTTATGCACCATTTTAAAGCATTAAAACTGCCATTTGTTTTGCTATATAATTTATTGCATAATGTATTTTTAGAAAATGGCCAATTGGATAGATCGGTAGTATTATTTTCCCAGGTTTAAAAAGGCGGTAATTTGAGGTTCCTATATGGTTGTGAATAACTTTGACAGTTTTCATGCTATGACATTCATTTATGCATCATTTTAAAGCATTATGATTGCACTTTAATTTGGTATATCATTTGTGGCATAATGTGTTCATCTAAAAATGGTCAATTTGATGGATCGGTAGAATTGTTGTTCTATGTTTAAAAACGCTGTGATTTGAGGTTGCCATATGGTTTTAAATAACATTGACAGTTTTTATGCCAGGAAAATCGTTTATGCATAATTTTTAAGCATTACTGTTGCACTTCGTTTTGGTGTATAATTTGTGGCATAATGAGTTTTTACAAAAACAGGATAGATCGGTATATTTATTGGTACAAGTTTAGAAATTCGGTAATTTAAGGCTCCGATAAGGTTGCAAATATCTTTTATAATTTTCATGTTATTGCAGTCGTTTATATACCTTTTTATTGCATCATAGTTGCCATTTGTTTTGGTATATAATTTATTGCATAATATTTTTAGAAAATGGCCAATTGGATAGATCGGTAGAATTATTTTCACAGCTTTAAAAACGCGGTAGTTTAAGGTTGCGATATCGCTGCAAATAACATTGACAGTTTTCAAGATATGACAGTCATTTATGAATCATTTTAAAGCATTAAGATTGCACTTTAATATGGTATATCATTTGTAACATAATGTATGTTTCTACAAATTGGTCAATTTGATAGATCGGTAGAATTATTGTTCTATGTTTAATAAACGCAGTAATCTGAGGTTCCGATATGGTTGCAATTAATTTTGGCAGTTTTCGTGCTAGGACAGTAGTTTATGCACCATTTTAAAGCATTAAAATTGCCATTTGTTTTGGTATATCATTTATTGCATAATGTAGTTTAAGAAAATGGCCAATTGGATAGATCGGTAGTATTATTTTCCCAGGTTTAAAAAGGCGGTAATTTGAGGTTTCGATATGGTTGTGAATAACTTTGACAGTTTTCATGCTATGACAGTCATTTATGCATCATTTTAGAGCAATGCGGTAATTTAAGGCTCCGATATGGTTGCAAATATCTTTTATAGTTTTCATGTTATTGCAGTCGTTTATATATCTTTTTATTGCATTATAGTTGCCATTTGTTTTGGTATATAATTTATTGCATAATATGTTTTTAGAAAATGGTCAATTGGATAGATCGGTAGAATTATTTTCACAGCTTTAAAAACGCTGTACTTTAGGGTTCCAATATGGCTGCAAATAACATTGACAGTTTTCACGCTATGACAGTCATTTATGAATCATTTTAAAGCATTATGATTGCACTTTAATATGGTATATCATTTGTAGCATAATGTGTATTTTTAGAAATTGGTCAATTTGATAGATCGGTAGAATTATTGTTCTATGTTTAATAAACGCAGTAATCTGAGGTTTCGATATGGTTGTAATTAACTTTTTTCAGTTTTCGTGCTAGGACAGTCGTTTATGCACCATTTTAAAGCATTAAAATTGCCATTTGTTTTGGTATATAATTTATTGCATAATGTATTTTTAGAAAATGGCCAATTGGATAGATCGATAGAATTATTTTCTCAGGTTTAAAAACGCTGTGATTTGAGGTTCCCATATGGTTGCAAATAACATTGACAGTTTTTATGCCAGGACAATCGTTTATACATCATTTTTAAGCATTACAGTTGCACTTTGTTTTGTTGCATAATTTGTGGAATAATGAGTTTTACAAAAATAGGATAGATCGGTATATTTATTGGTACAGGTTTAGAAATACGGTAATTTAAGGCTCCGATATGGTTGCAAATATCTTTTATAGTTTTCATGTTATTGCAGTCGTTTATATATCTTTTTATTGCACCATAGTTGCCATTTCTTTTGGTATATAATTTATTGCATAATATATTTTTAGAAAATGGCCTACTGGATAGATCGGTAGAATTATTTTCACAGCTTTAAAAACGCGGTAGTTTGAGGTTCCGATATGGCTGCAAATAACATTGACAGTTTTCACGCTATGCCAGTCATTTATGAATCATTGTAAAGCATTATGATTGCACTTTAATATGGTATATCATTTGTAGCATAAAGTGTGTTTTTAGAAATTGGTCAATTTGATAGATCGGTAGAATTATTGTTCTATGTTTAATAAACGCAGTAATCTGAGTTTCCGATATGGTTGCAATTAACTTTGGCAGTTTTCGTGCCACCATTTTAAAGCATTAAAATTGCCATTTGTTTTGGTATATAATTTATGGCATAATGTAGTTTTAGAAAATTGCCAATTGGATAGATCGGTAGAATTATTTTCCCAGGTTTCAAAAGGCGGTAATTTGAGGTTCCGATATCGTTGTGAATAACTTTGACAGTTTTCATGCTATGACAGTAAGTTATGCATCATTTTAAAGCATTATGATTGCACTTCAATTTGGTATATCATTTGTGGCATAATGTGTTCGCTTAAAAAATCGTCAATTTGAAGGATCGATAGAATTGTTGTTCTATTTTTAAAAACGCTGTGATTTGAGGTTCCGTTATGGTTGCAAATAACTTTGTGTTGGTGTATAATTTGTGGCATAATGAATTTTTAAAAAAATTGGATAGATCGGTAGAATTATTTTCACAGCTTTAAAAACGCGGTAATTTGAGGTTCCGATATGGTTGTGAATAACTTTGACAGTTTTAATGCTATGACAGTCATTTATGCATCATTTTAGAGCATTATGATTGCACTTTATATTGGTATATCATTTGTGGCATAATTTGTTCGTCTAAAAAATGGTCAATTTGATGGATCGGTAGATTGTTGTTCTATGTTTAAAAACGCTGTGATTTGAGGTTCCCATATGGTTGCAAATAACATTGACAGTATTTATGCCAGGACAATCGTTTATACATCATTTTTAAGCATTACAGTTCCACTTTGTTTTGGTGTATAATTTGTGGCATAGTGAGTTTTACAAAAATAGGATAGATCGGTATATTTATTGGTACAGGTTTAGAAATACGGTAATTTAAGTCTCCGATATGGTTGCAAATATCTTTTATAGTTTCAATGTTATTGCAGTCGTTTATATATCTTTTTATTGCACCATAGTTGCCATTTGTTTTGGCATATAATTTATTGCATAATATATTTTTAGAAAATGGCCTACTGGATAGATCGGTAGAATTTTTTTCACAGCTTTAAAAACGCGGTAGTTTGAGGTTCCGATATGGCTGCAAATAACATTGACAGTTTTCACGCTATGCCAGTCATTTATGAATCATTTTAAAGCATTATGATTGCACTTTAATATGGTATATCATTTGTAGCATAATGTGTATTTTTAGAAATTGGTCAATTTGATAGATCGGTAGAATTATTGTTCTATGTTTAATAAACGCAGTAATCTGAGGTTCCGATATGGTTGCAATTAACTTTGGCAGTTTTCGTGCTAGGACAGTCGTTTATACGCCATTTTAAAGCATTAAAATTGCCATTTGTTTTGGTATATAATTTATTTCATAATATAGTTTTAGAAAATTGCCAATTGGATAGATCGGTAGAATCATTTTCCCAGGTTTAAAAAGGCGGTAATTTGAGGTTCCGATATCGTTGTGAATAACTTGGCAGTTTTCATGCTATGACAGTAATTTATGCATCATTTTAAAGCATTATGATAGCACTTTAATTTGGTATATCATTTGTGGCATAATGTGTTCGCTTAAAAAATCGTCAATTTGAAGGATCGATAGAATTGTTGTTCTATTTTTAAAAACGCTGTGATTTGAGGTTCCGTTATGGTTGCAAATAACTTTGACAGTGTTCATGCCAGAACAATCGTTTATGCATCATTTTAAAGCATTACAGTTGCACTTTGTTTTGGTGTATAATTTTTGGCATAATGAATTTTTACAAAAATTGGATAGATCGGTATATTTATTGGTACAGGTTTAGAAATGCGGTAATTTAAGGCTCCGATATGGTTGCAAATATCATTAATAGTTTTCACGTTATTGCAGTCTTTTTATTGCATTATAGTTGCCATTTGTTTTTGTATATAATTTATTGCATAATATATTTTTACAAAATGGCCAATTGGATAGATCGGTAGAATTATTTTCACAGCTTTAAAAACGCGGTATTTTAAGGTTCCGATATGGCTGCAAATAACATTGACAGGTTTCACGCTATCACAGTAATTTATGAATCATTTTAAAGCATTATGATTGCACTTTAATATAGTATTTCATTTGTAGCATAATGTGTGTTTTTACAAATTGGCAGTAATCTGAGGTTCCGATATGGCAACAATTAACTTTGGCAGTTTTCGTGCTAGGACAGTCGTTTATGCACCATTTTAAAGCATTAAAATTGCCATTTGTTTTGGTATATAATTTATTGCATAATGTATTTTTAGAAAATGGCCAATTGGATAGATCGATAGAATTTTTTTCTCAGGTTTAAAAAGGCGGTAATTTGAGGTTCCGATATGGTTGTAAATAACTTTGACAGTTTACATGCCAGGACAATCGTTTATGCATCATTTTAAAGCATTACTTTTGCACTTTGTTTTGGTGTACAATTTGCGGCATAATGAATTTTTACAAAAATTGGATAGATCGGTATATTTATTGGTACAGGTTAGGAAATGCGGTAATTTAAGGCTCCGATATGGTTGCAAATATCTTTTATAGTTTCCATGTTATTGCAGACGTTTATATATCTTTTTATTGCATTATAGTTGCAATTTGTTTTGGTATATAATTTGTTGCATAATATATTTTTAGAAAATGGCTAATTGGATAGATCGGTAGAATTATTTTCACAGCTTTAAAAACGCGGTATTTTAAGGTTCCGATATGGCTGCAAATAACATTGACAGTTTTCACGTTATGACAGTCATTTAGGCATCATTTTAAAACATTATGATTGCACTTTAATATGGTATATCATTTGTAGCATATTATTGTTCTATGTATCAAATGCAGTAATCTGAGGTTCCCATATGGCTGCAATTAACTTTGGCAGTTTTCGTGCTAGGACAGTCGTTTATGCACCATTTTAAAGCATTAAAATTGTCATTTGTTTTGGTATATAATTTATTGCAAAATGTATTTTTAGAAAATGGCCAATTGGATAGATCGGCAGAATTATTTTCCCAGGTTTAAAAAGGCGGTAATTTGAGGTTCCGATATGGTTGTGAATAACTTTGACAGTTTTCATTCTATAACACTCATTTATGCATCATTTGTGGCATAATGTGTTCGTCTATAAAATGGTCAAATTGATGGATCGGTAGAATTGTTGTTCTATATTTAAAAACGCTGTGATTTTAGGTTCCGATATGGCTGTAAATAACATTGGCAGTTTTCACGCTATGATAGTCATTTAGCCATCATTTTAAAGCATTATGATTGCACTTTAATATGGTATATCATTTGTAGCATAATGTGTATTTTTAGAAATTGGTCAAGTTGATAGATCGGTAGAATTATTGTTCTTTGTTTAATAAACGCAGTAATCTGAGGTTCCGATATGGTTGCAATTAACTTTGGCAGTTTTCGTGCTAGGACAGTCATTTATGCACCATTTTGAAGCATTAAAATTGCCATCTGTTTTGGTATATAATTTATTGCAAAACGTAGTTTTAGAAAATGACCAATTGGATAGAGCGGTAGAATTATTTTCCCAGGTTTAAAAATGCGGTAATTTGAGGTTCCGATATGGTTGTGAATAACTTTGGCAGTTTTCATGCTATGACAGTCATTTATGCATCATTTTAAAGCATTATGATTGCACTTTAATTTGGTATATCATTTGTGGCATAATGTGTTCGTCTAAAAAATGGTCAATTTGAAGGATCGGTAGAATTGTTGTTCTATATTTAAAAACGCTGTGATTTTAGGTTCCGATATGGCTGCAAATAACTTTAACAGTTTTTATGCCAGCACAATATTTTATGCATCATTTTAAAGCATTACAGTTGCACTTTGTTTTGGTGTATAATTTGTTTATTGTTGCAATTAACTTTGGCAGTTTTCGTTAAAATTAAAATTGCCATTTGTTTTGGTATATAATTTATTGCATAATGTAGTTTTAGAAAATGGCCAATTGGATAGATCGGTAGAATTATTTTCCCAGGTTTAAAAAGATGGTAATTTGAGGTTCCGATATGGTTGTGAATAACTTTGACAGTTTTCATGCTATGACAGTCATTTATGCATCATTTTAAAGCATTATGATTGCACTTTAATTTGGTATATCATTTGTGGCATAATGTGTTCGTCTACAAAATGGTCAATTTGAAGGATCGGTAGAATTGTTGTTTTATATTTAAAAACTTTGTGATTTGAGGTTCCCATATGGTTGCAATTAACTTTTTGGTTTTCGTGCCAGGACAATCGTTTATGCACCATTTTAAAGCATTACAGTTGAACTTTGTTTTGGTGTATAATTTGTGGCATAATGAGTTTTACAAAAATTGGATAGATCGGTATATTTATTGGTACAGCTTTAGAAATGCGGTAATTTAAGGCTCCGATATGGTTGTAAATATCTTTTATAGTTTTCATGTTATTGCAGTCGTTTATATATCTTTTTATTGCATTATAGTTGCCATTTGTTTTGGTATATAATTACTGCATAATACATTTTTAGAAAATGGCCAATTGGATAGATCGGTAGAACTATTTTCACAGCTTTAACAATGCGGTAATTTGAGGTTCCGATATGACTGCATTGACAGTTTTCACGCTATGATAGTCATTAAGACACCATTTTAAAGCATTATGATTGCACTTTAATATGGTATATCATTTGTATCATAATGTGTGTTTTTACAAATTAGTCAACTTGATAGATCGGTAGAATTATTGCTCTATGTATCAAATGCAGTAATCTGAAGTTCCGATATGGCTGCAATTAACTTTGGCAGTTTTCGTGCTAGGTGTAACGTCATTGCTCTACGTTCTTTGGGTTCTGATCAATGATTTACTATTGTCTGAAAAACCTGAATATCTGATTGGGTTTTGATGTTAACACCCATAATAATTGCCCTCCCTTTTGGTAAATATACCACCATGATTATATTTTAATTATATTGGTTGTGAATAACTGTGACAGTTTTCATGCTATGACAGTCATTTATGCATCATTTTAGAGCATTATGATTGCACTTTATATTGGTATATCATTTGTGGCATAATGTGTTCGTCTAAAAAATTATCAATTTGATGGATCGGTAGAATTGTTGTTCTATGTTTAAAAACACTGTGATTTGAGGTTCCCATATAGTTGCAAATAACATTGACAGTTTTTATGCCAAGACAATCGTTTATGAATCATTTTAAAGCATTACAGTTGCACTTTGTTTGGGTGTATAATTTGTGGCATATTGAGTTTTTACAAAAATAGGATAGATCGGTATATTTATTGGTACAGGTTTAGAAATGCGTTAATTTAAGGCTCCGATATGGTTACAAATATCATTTATAGTTTTCATGTTATTACAGTCGTTTATATATCTTTTTATTGCATTATAGTTGCCATTTGTTTTGGTATATAATTTACTGCATAATATATTTTTAGAAAATGGGCAATTTGATAGATCGGTAGAATTATTTTCACAGCTTTCAAAACGCGGTAGTTTGAGGTTCCGATATGGCTGCAAATAACATTGACAGTTTTCACGCTATGACACTCATTTATGAATCATTTTAAAGCATTATGATTGCACTTTAATATGGCATAACATTTGTAGCATAATGTGTATTTTTAGAAATTGGTCAATTTGATATATCGGTAGAATTATTGTTCTATGTTTAATAAACGCAGTAATCTGAGGTTCCGATATGGCTGCAATTAACTTTGGCAGTTTTCGTACTAGAACAGTCGTTTATGCACCATTTTAAAGCATCAAAATTGCCATTTGTTTTGGTATATAATTTATTGCATAATGTATTTTTAGAAAATGGCCAATTGGATAGATCGGTAGTATTATTTTCCCAAGTTTAAAAAGGCGGTAATTTGAGGTTCCGATATGGTTGTGAATAACTTTGACAGCTTTCATGCTAGGACAGTCATTTATGCATCATTTTAGAGCATTATGATTGCACTTTAATTTGGTATATCATTTGTGGCATAATGTGTTCGTCTAAAAAATGGTCAATTTTAAGGATCGGTAGAATTGTTGTTCTATGTTTAAAAACGCTGTGATTTGAGGTTCCGATATGGTTGCAAATAACTTTGACAGTTTTTATGCCAGAACAATCGTTTATGCATCATTTTAAAGCATTACAGTTGCACTTTGTTTTGGTGTATAATTTGTGGCATAATGAATTTTTAAAAAAAATGGATAGATCAGTATATTTATTGGTACAGGTTTAGAAATGCGGTAATTTAAGGCCCGATATGGTTGCAAATATCTTTTATAGTTTTCATGTTAAAACAGTCGTTTATATATCTTTTTATTGCATTATAGTTGCCATTTGTTTTGGTATATAATTTGTTGCATAATATATTTTAGAAAATGGCTAATTGGATAGATCGGTAGAATTATTTTCACAGCTTTAAAAACGCGGTATTTTAAGGTTCCGATATGGCTGCAAATAACATTGACAGTTTTCACGCTATGACAGTCATTTATGAATCATTTTAAAGTATTATGATTGCACTTTAATATGGTATATCATTTGTAGCATAATGTGTGTTTTTAGAAATTGACAATCGTTTATGCATCATTTTAAAGCATTACAGCTGCACTTTGTTTTGGTGTACAATTTGTGGCATAATTATTTTTACAAAAATTGGATAGATCGGTATATTTATTGGTACAGGTTTGGAAATACGGTAATTTAAGGCTCCGATCTCCTGAGAAATGAACATTCCATCTGTGCATTTCCAAAGATTTATTACAGATTCTGGAGTGTTTTTCGTCAGAAGATCTAAAATTCTTACTATCCTCTACTTGTTGATAATTACCATTGAGATTAAAATTTGCATGTGACAATAACTCCGTTATTGTCTCATTCATCCTCATAGATAGACTCTGTTCTAAATCAGATAAAAGACCTACTACCTTATTTTGGACAACTTCATTAACTAATTTCCTAACACTATCTACAGTTAAACTATTTGCTACCTTAATATTATCATCACTATCATTCAATAAATTTTCATCTATATTTCTAACCGTATCATTAAGTTCAGATTCGCTAAATGCACGATCTGAATCCCTTTCGGAAACAGTATTCCTACCCATATTTTCCAAAGATTTTGTATAACCACGCGTAACTGGTCTCTTAGGATCCATTTTCAAAAATTAAATATATCAAAACTTAACAAATATATAAAAAAAGAACTAAATTAAATTTCGCGAACTAAAATAGATTAAATTATGAACAGTGATAAAAATAATCAAAATATCAAAAAAAAAAAAAAAAATGAACAACAAAAATCAAACAATTCAAAACAAACCAACAATATTCAATCAATTCAATAAAATACTTGAGTTGTGGAGAATTTGTGTTCAAAATGGAATTACAGCAAAATAATAATGAAAATACAAATATTCAAACAATTCACGACAATATTATTGAATCTCAAATTCATTACATCTAATCTTTTCGAATTCTATAGGATAATGTGGATTGAAATTCAATAAATGATTGATTAAACAACACAGCTCTGATACGAACAACATATCACAGGATATTGCCTAATCAATCGATCAAAACAATCACTCTCAACCAATGTACAATTATCAATCAAAATAAATTTGGCAATTAAGATACACTAAAGTCAAAAATTCATGTTCCCGTTGGGCGCCATTTGTAACGTCATTGCTCTACGTTCTTTGGGTTCTGATCAATGAGTTACTATTGTCTAAAAAACCTGAATATCTGATTGGGTTTTGATGTTAACACCCATAATAATTGCCCTCCCACCATGATTATATTTTAATTATTTAAAATATAATCCCTAATTAAAAATTAACATTAATTTTAAATAAACATTTCAGATTTTAAATTAAAGAAATTTAACATAAATTATACACAAACATTTACGAAAACAAAACAATATGAAAAAAAATATTTAATAAATTTTAAGGAATATTAACAAAAATTATAAAAAAATATGATTTAAGATTCTCGATTCACATTCACGGCACAGATCCAAATTCACAGAAACAAGACACACCTCTTAGTTTACACTTTTATTTGTTTGTTTATTTTCCTTAACGTATTTATTTATTTTAGCAATATTGATAAATTTTCATTAAAACATGCGTTTATACTCAAATTAGTATGTTTAATTACATTGAAATAAATTTTGATTTATATGCACATAAATAGGAATAATGCATGCAATTTTTATCACTGTTCTTTTGTTTCATTTTAAATAATTCTTAAACTTTGAAGAATTTTCATTTTCAAATAAGTTTTATTTTTCCGCCATTTTCATTTCATTCTAAACGTTAGTTTTCATTTGTAAAATTCAAACATTTTATATTCACATTTATCTTGTTAGGTTTTGATATATTCAAATTTTCAATTAAATATGTTCTCATTCAAATATATTTACATGTATTCCTTTTCCTTACAAAGTTCACTCATATTCCTTTTTGTTTTTTTTTACTAATTATCCACATGTCTATTAAAATAATCCTTATCCGTTTATTAAAATATCCGTTTAACTTCACTGGCTGAACATGTCCTGCCAAAATATTCCTTTCATAGTGTCTATTTTAATTATTCTTTTTCCTTAATTATAACTTTTCAGTCTTTTCAGAATATCCTTTTTATTATTTTCTCAAAAATACACAATTTTCACAATAAAAACTATTTAATATTCTCGTTTTACTTTTCCTTTTTAAAATTATTACCGCACAATTCAACAATCAAAACTATTATGAATAATTTCCTACAAACCTAAAACTATCTAACAATCAAAATTTCCAAAACCATAGCCTACGTGATAAAAAAATAATTTCCTAAACTACAATCACATATAATTTTCAAATTTCAAATTTCAAAAATAACAATTTACCTACATACAATTTTTCTACATTATTTTCAACAACAAAAAAAACCAAAAAGCTAACTAGATTAAAATTTTCAAATATTAAAACATTTCAAATTTCATTTTCAAATTTCAAAACAGTATACCAAAGCATTTTATGAATTCCCAAAAATCAAAGGTAATTTGATTGAAATAAAAATAAACATATTTGAATTGCAATTTAAATTTGAAGCAAAGTCAATGCTAACTTAATCAAAAATATTTGAATTATAATTTGAATTTGGGTAAAAGCAAGGCACACTTAATTAAAAATAGAAATAGTATTCAAATTGAAATATAAAATTTAAATAGGAAAAAATCTAAGCCAACTCAGTTGATTCTACCTTTTCCAAATTTGAATTCAAATTCAAATTTTAAAATAAAAACATAAATCAAAGATAACATGATTAAAAATAAAGAAAAATATTCAAACTAAAATTTAAATTTCAAAATAACAAAGTCAAAGGCAACTGAGTGAAAAATCTTAAAAATATTTAAACTAAAATTTGAAAATAAAAATAAAAAAAATCGAAGACTACTTAGTTAAAAATGTTCAAATATTCAAAATTGTAAGAAGACAAAAAAAAAAACAAATCAAAGGTTACTCATTTAGAAAATCTAAAAATATTTGAATTTAAATTTAAAATTGAAAAAGTAACGAATATTTATGAACAAGTTAAAAATTAGACCCCAACATAGGACAGTCGTTTATGTACCATTTTAAAGCATTAAAATTGCCATTTGTATTGGTATATAATTTATTGCATAATGTATTTTTAGAAAATGGCCAATTGGATAGATCGGTAGTATTATTTTCTCAGGTTTAAAAAGGCGGTAATTTTAGGTTTTGATATGGTTGTGATAACTTTGACAGTTTTCATGCTATGACAGTCAGTTATGCATCATTTTAGAGCATTATGATTACACTTTATATTGGTATATCATTTGTGACATGTGTTCGTCTAAAAAATGGTCAATTTGAAGGATCGGTAGAAATGTTGTTCTATGTTTAAAAACGCTGTGATTTGAGGTTCCCATATGGTTGCATAACATTGACAGTTTTCATGCCAGGACAATCGTTTATGCATCATTTTAAAGCATTATAGTTGCATTTTGTTTTGGTGTATAATTTGTGGCATAATGATTTTTTACAAAAATTGGATAGATCGGTATATTTATTGGTACAGGTTTTGAAATGCGGTAATTTAAGGCTCCGATATGGTTGCAAATATCATTTATAGTTTTCATGTTATTGCAGTCGTTTATATATCTTTTTATTGCATTATAGTTGCCATTTGTTTTTGTATATAATTTATTGCATAATATATTTTTAGAAAATGGCCAATTGGATAGATCGGTAGAATTATTTTCACAGCTTTCAAAACGCGGTAGTTTGAGGTTCCGATATGGCTGCAAATAACATTGACAGTTTTCACGCTATGACAGTCATTTATGAATCATTTTTAAGCATTATGATTGCGCTTCAATATGGTATATCATTTGTAGCATAATGTGTATTTTTAGAAATTATTCAATTTGATAGATCGGTATAATTATTGTTCTATGTTTAATAAACGCAGTAATCTGAGCTTCCGCTATGGTTGCAATTAACTTTGGCAGTTTTCGTTCTAGGACAGTTGTTTATGCACCATTTTAAAGCATTAAAATTGCCATTTGTTTTAGTATATAATTTAGTGCATAATGTAAGTAGTTTTAGAAAATGGCCAATTGGATAGATCGGTAGAATTATTTTTCCAGGTTTAAAAAGGCGGTAATTTGAGGTTCCGATATGGTTGTGAATAACTTTGACAGTTTTCATGCTATGACAGTCATTTATGCACCATTTTAAAGCATTATGATTGCACTTTAATTTGGTATATCATTTGTGTTCGTCTAAAAAATGGTCAATTTGAAGGATCGGTAGAATTGATGTTCTATGTTTAAAAACGCTGTGATTTGAGGTTCCGATATGGTTGCAAATAACTTTGACAGTTTTTATGCCAGGACAATCGTTTATGCATCATTTTAAAGTATTACAGTTGCACTTTGTTTTGGTGTACAATTTGTGGCATAATGAATTTTTACAAAAATTGGAGAGATCGGTATACTTATTGGTACAGGTTTGGAAATATGGTAATTTAAGGCTCCGATATGGTTGCAAATATCTTTTATAGTTTTCATGTTATAGCAGTCTTTTATATTTCTTTTTATTGCATTATAGTTGCAATTTGTTTTGGTATATAATTTGTTGCATAATATATTTTTAGAAAATGGCTAATTGGATAGATCGGTTTTCGGAATTATTTTCACAGCTTTAAAAACGCGGTATTTTAAGGTTCCGATATGGCTGCTTATAACATTGACAGTTTTCACGCTATGACAGTCATTTAGGCATCATTTTAAAGCATTATGATTGCACATTAATATGGTATATCATTTGTACCATAATGTGTGTTTTTACAAATTGGTCAACTTGATAGATGGGTAGAATTATTGTTCTATGTATCAAATGCAGTAATCTGAAGTTCCGATATGGCTGCAATTAACTTTGGCAGTTTTCGTGCTAGGACAGTCGTTTATGCACCATTTTAAAGCATTAAAATTGCCGTTTGTTTTGGTATATAATTTAGTGCATTATGTATTTTTAGAAAATGACCAATTGGATAGATCGGTAGTATTATTTTCCCAGGTTTAAAAAGGCGGTAATTTGAGGTTCCGATATGGTTGTGAATAACTTTGACAGTTTTCATGCTATGACAGCATGATCATCATTTTAGAGCATAATGATTGCACTTTAATTTGGTATATCATTTGTGGCATAATGTGTTCGTCTAAAAAATGGTTAATTTGAAGGATCGGTAGAATTGTTGTTCTATGTTTAAAAACGCTGTGATTTGAGGTTCCCATATGGTTGCAAATAATATTGACAGTTTTCATGCCAGGACAATCGTTTTTGCATCATTTTAAAGCATTACAGTTGAACTTTGTTTTGGTGTATAATATGTGGCATAATGAGTTTTACAAAAATAGGACAGATCGGTATATTTATTGGTACAGGTTTAGAAATGCGGTAATTTAAGGCTCCGATATGGTTGCAAATATCTTTTATAGTTTTCATGTTATTGCAGTCGTTTATATATCTTGTTATTGTATTATAGTTGCCATTTGTTTTGGTATATAATTTATTGCATAATATATTTTTAAAAAATGGCCAATTGGATAGAACGGTAGAATTATTTTCACAGCTTTAAAAACGCGGTAGTTTGAGGTTCCAGTATGGCTGCAAATAACATTGACAGTTTTCACGCTATGACAGTCATTTAGGCATCATTTTAAAGCATTATGATTGCACTTTAATTTGGTATATCTTTTGTGGCATAATGTGCTCGTCTAAAAAATGGTCATTTTGAAGGATCGGTAGAATAAAAACGCTGTGATTTGAGGTTCCGATATGGCTGCAAATAATTTTGACAGTTTTCATGCCAGAACAATCGTTTATGCATCATTTTAGAGCATTACAGTTGCACTTTGTTTTGGTGTATAATTTGTGGCATAATGAGTTTTTACAACAATAAGATAGATCGGTATATTTATTGGTACAGGTTTAGAAATGCGGTAATTTAAGGCTCCGATATGGTTGCAAATATCTTTTATAGTTTTCATGTCATTGCAGTCGTTTATATATCTTTTTATTGCATTATAGTTGCCATTTGTTTTGGTATATAATTTATTGCATAATATATTTTTAGAAAATGGCCAACTGGATAGATCGGTAGAATTATTTTCCCAGGTTTAAAAACGCGGTAGTTTGAGGTTCCAATATGGCTGCAAATAACATTGGCAGTTTTCACGCTATGACAGTCATTTATGAATCATTTTAAAGCATTATGAATGCACTTTAACATGGTATATCATTTGTAGCATAATGTGTATTTTTAGAAATTGGTCAATTTGATAGATCGGTAGAATTATTGTTCTATGTATCAAATGCAGTAATCTGAAGTTCCGATATGGTTGCAATTAACTTTGGCAGTTTTCGTGCTAGGATAGTCGTTTATGCACCATTTTAAAGTATTAAAATTGCCTTTTGTTTTGGTATATAATTTATTGCGTAATGTATTTTTAGAAAAAGGCCAATTGGATAGATCGGTAGAATTATTTTCCCAGGTTTAAGAAGGCGGTAGTTTGAGGTTCCGATATGGTTGTGAATAACTTTGACAGTTTTCATGCTACGACAGTCATTTATGCATCATTTTAAAGCATTATGATTGCACTTTAATTTGGTATAAGTATCATTTGTGGCATAATGTGTTCGTCTAAAAAATGGTCAATTTGAAGGATCGGTAGAATTGGTGCTCTATGTTCAAAAACGCTGTAATTTGAGGTTCCCAAATGGTTGCAAACAACATTGACAGTTTTCATGCCAGGACAATCGTTTATGCATCATTTTAAAGCATTACAGTTGAACTTTGTTTTTGTGTATAATTTGTGGCATAATGAGTTTTACAAAAATAGGATAGATCGGTATATTTATTGGTACAGGTTTGGAAATGCGGTAATTTAAGGCTCCGATATGGTTGCAAAAATCTTTTATAGTTTTCATGTTATTGCAGTCGTTTATATATCTTTTTAGTGCATTATAGTTGCCATCTGTTTTGGTATATAATTTATTGCATAATATATTTTTAGAAAATGGCCAATTGGATAGATTGGTAGAATTATTTTCACAGCTTTAAAAACGCGGTACTTTGAGGTTTCAATATGGCTGCAAATAACATTGACAGTTTTCACGCTATGACAGTCATTTAGGCATCATTTTAAAGCATTATGGTTGCACTTTAATATGGTATATCATTTGTAGCATAATGTGTGTTTTTACAAATTGGTCAGTTTGATAGATCGGTAGAATTATTGTTCTATGTTTAATAAACGCAGTAATCTGAGGTTCCCATATGGTTGCAATTAACTTTGGCAGTTTTCGTGCTAGGACAGTCGTTTATACACCATTTTAAAGCATTATATAATTTATTGCATAATGTATTTTTAGAAAATGGCCAATTGGATAGATCGGTAGAATTATTTTCCCAGGTTTAAAAAGGCGGTAATTTGGAACCTCAAATATGGTTGTGAATAACTTTGACAGTTTTCGTGCTATGACAATCATTTATGCATCGTTTTAAAGCATTATGATTGCACTTTAATTTGGTATATCATTTGTGGCATAATGTGTTCGTCCAAAAAATGGTCAATTTGAAGGATCGGTAGAATTGTTGTTCTATGTTTAAAAACGCTGTGATTTGACAGTTTTCATGCCAGAACAATCGTTTATGCATCATTTTAAAGCATTAAAATTGCACTTTGTTTTGGTGTATAACTTGTGGCATAATGAATTTTTAAAAAAATTGGATAGATCGGTATATGTATTGGTACAGGTTTAGAAATGCGGTAATTTAAGGCTCCGATATGGTTGCAAATATCATTTATAGTTTTCATGGTATTGCAGTCGTTTATATATCTTTTTATTGCATTATAGTTGCCATTTGTTTTGGTATATAATTTATTGCATAATATATGTTTAGAAAATGGACAATTGGATAGATCGGTAGAACTATTTTCACAGCTTTAAAAATGCGGTAATTTGAGGTTCCAATATAGCTGCAAATAACATTGACAGTTTTCACGCTATGATAGTCATTTAGACATCATTTTAAAGCATTATGATTGCACTTTAATATGGTATATCATTTGTAGCATAATGTGTGTTTTTACAATTTGGTCAACTTGATAGATCGGTAGAATTATTGTTCTATGTATCAAATGCAGTAATCTGAGGTTTATGCACCATTTTAAAGCATTAAAATTGTCATTTGTTTTGGTATATAATTAAGTGCATCATGTAGTTTTAGAAAATGGCCAATTGGATAGATCGGTAGAATTATTTTCCCAGGTTTAAAAAGGCGGTAATTTGAGGTTCCGTTATGGTTGTGAATAACTTTGACAGTTTTCATTCTATGACAGTCATTTATGCATCATTTTAAAGCATTATGATTGCACTTTAATTTGGTATATCATTTGTGGCATAATGTGTTCGTCTAAAAAATGGCCAATTTGAAGGATCGGTAGAATTGTTGTTCTATGTTTAAAAACGCTGTGATTTGATGTTCCGATATAGTTGCAAATAACTTTGACAGTTTTTATGCCAGGACAATCGTTTGTACATCATTTTAAAGCATTACAATTGTTTTGGTGTACAATTTGTGCAAATAACAATGGCAGTTTTCACGCTATGATAGTCATTTAGACATCATTTTAAAGCATTATGATTGCACTTTAATATGGTATATCATTTGTAACATAATGTGTGTTTTTACAAATTGGTCAACTTGATAGATCGGTACAATTATTGTTCTATGTATCAAATGCAGTAATCTGAGGTTCCCATATGGCTGCAATTAACTTTGGCAGTTTTGCTAGGACAGTCGTTTATGCACCATTTTAAAGCATTAAAATTGTCATTTGTTTTGGTATATAATTTAGTGCATCATGTAGTTTAAGAAAATGGCCAATTGGATAGATCGGTAGAATTATTTTCCCAGGTTTAAAAAGGCGGTAATTTGAGGTTCCGTTATGGTTGTGAATAACTTTGACAGTTTTCATGCTATGACAGTCATTTAAGCATCTTTTAAAGCATTATGATTGCACTTTAATTTGGTATATCATTTGTGGCATAATGTGTTCGTCTAAAAAATGTTCAATTTAAAGGATCGGTAGAATTGTTATTCTATGTTTAAAAACGCTGTGATTTGAGGTTCCGATATAGTTGCAAATAACTTTGACAGTTTTTATGCCAGGACAATCGTCTATGCATCATTTTAAAGCATTACAGTTGCACTTTGTTTTGGTGTACAATTTGTGGCATAATGAATTTTTACAAAAATTGGATAGATCGGTATATTTATTGTTTTCGTGCTAGGACAGTCGTTTATGCACCATTTTAAAGCATTAAAATTGCCATTTGTTTTGGTATATAATTTAGTGCATAATGTAGTTCTAGAAAATGGCCAATTGGATAGATCGGTAAAATTATTTTCCCAGGTTTAAAAAGGCGGTACTTTGAGGTTCCGATATGGTTGTTTATAACTTTGACAGTTTTCATGCTCTGACAGTCATTTATGCATCATTATAAAGCATTATGATTGCACTTTAATTTGGTATATCATTTGTGGCATAATGTGTTCGTCTAAAAAATGGTCAATTTGAAGGATCGGTAGAATTGTTGTTCTATGTTTAAAAACGCTGTGATTTGAGGTTCCCATATGGTTGCAAATAACATTGACAGTTTTTATGCCAGGACAATCGCTAATGCATAATTTTAAAGCATTACTGTTGCACTTTGTTTTGGTGTATAATTTGTGGCATAATGAAATTTTAAAAAAATTGGATAGATCGGTATATTTATTGGTACAGGTTTAGAAATGTGGTAATTTAAGGCTCCGATATGGTTGCAAATATTGATACGTGAAAAACGTGAAAAAACCATATGAGCTTGCGCAATGCAGATGGTCGAATGAAGCCACCTGTAGACAGGCAAGGTTCATGTGGCCATCTTACGACCACAAAGATCCCAAGCCATTTTCTACATTCCGAGAGTTAATCTACGGAACTTTACGGTAGTGGTAACTGGCCACTGGCCTCCATGCAAGAATACTGAATTTACCCAGAAACGACTTCTGCAGGAGCTGAAAGGATGAAGAGGAAGAAGAGAGTATAACTCACTTCCTCTGTCATTGTCCTGCCCTAGCTGATCACAGAATGGGTCTGCTAGGTAGTTATTTTCTGCATGACCTAGCGGATCTATCGGAGGCTAATATCCGAAAGATAGACTCCTATATTCGTGCGACAAACTGGTTCGGTGGAGACCAGAGTGATTAGGTTGAAGTGTACTAATACGCCGACCGTTTCCTCTCGTTTCAGGTATCACAAAGGGATCAAAATACTGGACCCAAGTGTTTCCCCAGTGATCACGTCGCGAGGACGACCTGCCTACATAACCTAACTTAAGGCTCCGATATGGTTTCAAATATCTTTTATAGTTTTCATGTTATAGCAGTCGTTTATATATCTTTTTATTGCATTATAGTTGCCATTTGTTTTGGTATATAATTTGCTGCATAATATATTTTTAGAAAATGGCTAATTGGATAGATCGGTAGAATTATTTTCACAGCTTTCAAAACGCGGTAGTTTGAGGTTCCGATATGGCTGCAAATAACATTGACAGTTTTCACGCTATGACAGTCATTTAGGCATCATTTTAAAGCATTAAGATTGCACTTTAATATGGTATATCATTTGTAGTATAATGTGTATTTTTAGAAATTGGTCAATTTGATAGATCGGTAGAATCATTGTTCTATGTTTAATAAACGCAGCAATCTGAGTTTATCATATGGTTGCAATTAACTTTGGCAGTTTTCGTGCTAGGACAGTCGTTTATACACTATTTTAAAGCATTAAAATTGCCATTTGTTTTGGTATATAATTTATTGCATAATGTATTTTTAGAAAATGGCCAATTGGATAGATCGGTAGAATTATTTTCCAGGTTTAAAAAGGCGGTAATTTGAGGTTCCGATATGGTTGTAAATAACTTTGACAGTTTTCATGCTCTGACAGCCATTTATGCATAATTTTAAAGCATTATGATTGCACTTTAATTTGGTATATCATTTGTAGCATAATGTGTTCGTCTAAAAAATGGTCGATTTGAAGGATCGGTAGAATTGTTGTTCTATGTTTCATAAACGCAGCAATCTGAGTTTCTCATATGGTTGCAATTAACTTTGGCAGTTTTCGTGCTAGGACATTCGTTTATACACACTATTTTAGAGCATTAAAATTGCCATTTTATTTTGGTATATAATTTATTGCATAATGTATTTTTAGAAAATGGCCAATTGGATAGATCAGTAAAATTATTTTCCCAGGTAATTAGAAAGGCGGTAATTTGAGGTTTCGATATGGTTATTTACAACTTTGACAGTTTTCATGCTTTGACAGTCATTTATGCATCGTTTTAAAGCATTATGATTGCACTTTAATTTGGTATATCATTTGTGGCATAATGTGTTCGCCTAAAAAATGGTCAATTTGAAGGATCGGTAGAATTGTTGTTCTATGTTTAAAAACGCTGTGATTTGAGGTTCCGATATGGTTGCAAATAACATTGACAGTTTTCACGCTATGACAGTCATTTAGACATCATTTTAAAGCATTATGATTGCACTATAATATGGTATATCATTTGTGTCATGTGTGTTTTTACAAATTGGTCAACTTGATAGATCGGTAGAATTATTGTTCTATGTATAATAAACGCAGTAATCTGAGGTTCCGATATGGTTGCAATTAACTTTGGCAATTTTCGTGCTAGGACAGTCGTTTATGCACCATTTTAAAGCATTAAAATTGCCATTTGTTTTGGTATATAATTTGTTGCATAATATATTTTTAGAAAATGGCTAATTGGATAGATCGGTAGAATTATTTTCACAGCTTTAAAAATGCGGTATTTTAAGGTTCCGATATGGTTGTGAATAACTTTGACAGTTTTCACGCTATGACAGTCATTTAGGCATCATTTTAAAGCATTATGATTGCACTTCAATATGGTATATCATTTGTAGCATAATGTGTATTTTTAGAAATTGGTCAATTTGATAGATCGGTAGAATTATTGTTCTATGTTTAATAAACGCAGTAATCTGAGGTTTCCATATGGTTGCAATTAACTTTGGCAGTTTTCGTGCTAGGACAGTCGTTTATACACCATTTTAAAGCATTAAAATTGCCATTTGTTTTGGTATATAATTTATTGCATAATGTATTTTTAGAAAATGGCCAAATGGATAGATCGGTAGAATTATTTTCCCAGGTTTAAAAAGGCGGTAATTTGAGGTTCCGATATGGTTGTGAATAACTTTGACAGTTTTCATGCTATGACAGTCATTTATGCATCATTTTAAAGCATTATGATTGCACTTTAATTTGGTATATCATTTGTGGCATAATGTGTTCGTCTAAAAAATGGTCAATTTAAAGGATCGGTAGAATTGTTGTTCTATGTTTAAAAACGCTGTGATTTGAGGTTCCGATATGGTTGCAAATAACTTTGACAGTTTTCATGCCAGAACAATCGTTTATGCATCATTTTAAAGCATTACAGTTGCACTTTGTTTTGGTGTATAATGAATTTTAAAAAAATTGGATAGATCGGTATATTTATTGGTACAGGTTTAGAAATGCGGTAATTTAAGGCTCCGATATGGTTGCAAATATCATTTATAGTTTTCATGTTATTGCAGTCGTTTGTATATCTTTTTATTGCATTATAGTTGCCATTTGTTTTGGTATATAATTTATTGCATAATATATTTTTAGAAAATGGCCAATTGGATAGATCGGTAGAACTATTTTCACAGCTTTAAAAATGCGGTAATTTGAGGTTCCGATATGACTGCAAATAACATTGACAGTTTTCACGCTATGACAGTCATTTAGACATCATTTTAAAGCATTATGATTGCACTTTAATATGGTATTAATTTGTAGCATAATGATGTGTTTTTACAAATTGGTCAACTTGATAGATCGGTGGAATTATTGTTCTATGTATAATAAACGCAGTAATCTGAGGTTCCGATATGGTTGCAATTAACTTTGGCAGTTTTCTTG
The DNA here is from genome assembly GCF_022045245.1 of Lucilia cuprina. Lineage (NCBI taxonomy): Eukaryota > Metazoa > Arthropoda > Insecta > Diptera > Calliphoridae > Lucilia > Lucilia cuprina. The sequence continues at coordinate 25,704,987 of NC_060953.1, forward strand.
CTAGAACAGTCGTTTATGCACCATTTTAAAGCATTAAAATTGCCATTTGTTTTGGTATATAATTTATTGCATAATGTATTTTTAGACAAGTAAGAATGTTATAGTCGATCAAGCCCGACCATATAATACCCTACACCACAGTGTATTTCGGGGAATAATTAGCTTCCTTCTATGTTTTTAATTAAATAATTTAAAAGTTAAGAAGTACTTAAGCCCTCCCGCTACGCCACGGCTTATTCCAAGAGTGAGTAAATATGTTATTTCACATATTCGATGTCTGTAAAAAATATATATTTAAGTTTAAATTAAGCAATTATTAAACTTTATCGTTTCTAAATCATCAAGGCTAGTATAAAACTTGGTTTGGCAGGTTTTTGTCCAGACACGAGTGTATTAAACACAATTATGACCTTAAAAGCCCAATCGGCGGGTTCAGTTGTATGGGGGCTAGGTTAAATAATGGACCGATGTAAACCATTTCCAACAAGCTTCGTCTCTGGTACAATAAAAGATCATGTGCCAAATTTCATTAAATTATCTCCAAAATTGCGATCTGTAGTTTGATTACAAGGTTTACAAGCCCTATTCGGGGGTTCAGTAGTATGGGGGCTAGGTGAAATAATAGACCGATCTTAACCATTTTCAAACGTATAATACCCTCCTCACTATAGTGGTGTATGGTATAAAAATGGCCAATTGGATAGATCGGTAGTATTATTTTCCAAGGTTTAAAAAGGCGGTAATTTGAGGTTCCGATATGGTTGTGAATAACTTTGACAGTTTTCATGCTATGACAGTCATTTATGCATCATTTTAGAGCATTATGATTGCACTTTATATTGGTATATCATTTGTGGCATAAATTTGTTCGTCTAAAAAATGGTCAATTTGATGGATCGGTAGAATTGTTGTTTCTATATTTAAAAACGCTGTGATTTGAGGTTCCCATATGGTTGCAAATAACATTGACAGTTTTTATGCCAGGACAATCGTTTATGCATCATTTTAAAGCATTACAGTTCCACTTGTTTTGGTGTATAATTTGTGGCATAATGAGTTTTTACAAAAATAGGATAGATCGGTATATTTATTGGTACAGGTTTAGAAATGCGGTAATTTAAGGCTCCGATATGGTTGCAAATATCATTTATAGTTTTCATGTTATTGCAGTCGTTTATATATCTTTTTATTGCATTATAGTTGCCATTTGTTTTGGTATATAATTTATTGCATAATATATTTTTAGAAAATGGCCAATTGGATAGATCGGTAGAATTATTTTCACAGCTTTCAAAACGCGGTAGTTTGAGGTTCCGATATGGCTGCAAATAACATTGACAGTTTTCACGCTATGACAGTCATTTATGAATCATTTTAAAGCATTATGATTGCACTTTAATATGGTATATCATTTGTAGCATAATGTGTATTTTTAGAAATTGGTCAATTTGATAGATCGGTAGAATTATTGTTCTATGTTTAATAAACGCAGTAATCTGAGGTTCCGATATGGTTGCAATTAACTTTGGCAGTTTTCGTGCTAGGACATTCGTTTATGCACCATTTTAAATCATTAAAATTGCCTTTTGTTTTGGTATATAATTTATTGCATAATGTATTTTTAGAAAATGGCCAATTGGATAGATCAGTAGAATTATTTTCCCAGGTTTAAAAAGGCGGTAATTTGAGGTTCCGATATGGTTGTGAATAACTTCGACAGTTTTCATGCTATGACAGTCATTTATGCATCATTTTAAAGCATTATGATTGCACTTTAATTTGGTATATCATTTGTGGCATAATGTGTTCGTCTAAAAAATGGTCAATTTGAAGGATCGGTTGAATTGTTGTTCTATGTTTAAAAACGCTGTGATTTGAGGTTCCGATATGGTTGCAAATAACTTTGACAGTTTTCATTCCAGAACAATCGTTTATGCATCATTTTAAAGCATTACAGTTGTTTTGGTGTATAATTTGTGGCATAATGAATTTTAAAAAAAATTGGATAGATCGGTATATTTATTGGTACTGGTTTAGAAATGCGGTAATTAAGGCTCCCATATGGTTGTGAATAACTTTGACAGTTTTCATGCTATGATAGTCATTTAGACATCATTTTAAAGTATTATGATTGCACTTTAATATGGTATATCATTTGTAGCATAATGTTTATTTTTAGAAATTGGCCAATTTGATAGGTCGCACAGTGGGGCAGAATGGAAATTTTTTGAAATAAATCTGGCATTTCTAAACGGCTGATCCGATCGGAATTAAATTTGACGTGAGCATAGCCAAGGAGTATTCGAGTTTAAGTTTTGAAGATGAACCCCGCAGATGCCCCAGGGACGGAGCTGTGGCGGCTCAAAGTAGGGTAACTACGGCATGTAAAAATTTTTAACTTGTGCAATTTTTTTGTTTTTCACCCAAATACAAAGATTTTTATATTTTCTGAAAGCGCTCGATGAGATCTTGAAAAAACTTATCTTTTATAACTTCCGACTTATAGTCATTTAAAAATTATAGTGATACAAAATTTACCATACCTTGGTCTGCCTTTTTTTGAATACCGGCCGTAATTTTGGACCAAATGGACTCAAATTTTTCTTGTTAGTTAGACAACAAAATTTCCAATAATCATTTATCAATATCATTTACAGATCCAAAAATATACGTTTTTTAATTTAAAAATTCAAAAAATTTTAGATTTTTGCGGTTTTTTTGCCCAAAGTGTGTCTTAACTCTTTTATTAATTAAATAAAATTTTCTTTAGGAACATATAACAATTTTATAGTTTTCTAAAAGGTATCTTTACGCAGAACGTAAAAACTTGTCCTATTTTTGGAAAATGTTGCCACTGCGTCCTTCCGAATATGACCTATTTTTTATCAAAACTTCAACTTTGGGTGACATGTTCTAAAATCCCAAAGCGGGGATCAGAAAACTGAAAGCAGTTTTGGAAACCTCAATATGTTTTCTATTTACTCCAAAAGTATTTTCCCAGCCCTGAAAGAAATGTGGACCCTATATGTTTTCTATTTACTCCAAAAGTATTTTCCCAGCCCTGAAAGAAATGTGGACCCTATGGGCAAAAATGTAAAAAATCCCATTTTTGGGATTTTCATTCCTATTTTTTTTGCATTTTCTTATTTGAAATGACAAATTTAACAAGCGTTGAAGATTTCATTGAGTTTCGTTCATAAATAAAGATTTTGTCATATATTTACATATTTGTTAAATTTCTAAAACTATGATTTATATCAAAATTTTAATAGGGTCGCAGATAGCTACAACAATTTAGTCCATATTTAACCCTTAATATCTTTTTTTAGTTAGATATGGAAATTCTCGACCCTTTACAAAAAATTTCAAGCCAATATCTCAATTACATTCAAAAATATGTTCATTTAAATCTGTGTCCTTTAATCTCATATTTTTCATATTTTAGTATTAAATATGACAACATGTTTAAATCTTATATTTACCTATTTTCTATTTGCTTGCTTATCCTTATAATTGAAAGATCCTATTATGCTTAAATTTTCAGAAATTTATAACTATTTTTTACCTAAATTTTTTTCGACAGATCATTTCGTTCTGTTTCGTTTATGATCATATAGGTAAAAATATACAGGTAATGATAATTTCGATTCATTCACTAATAAGAAATATCAATGACTGAATTACAGGTTATAGTAATATAGTCCTAAATGTTAATAGGTAGACAGTTCGTAATTTTTTACTTTGGAATACCTGTATCGGAAATGACAAGAATTGGTAGAATTCTCAGATTTTAAGTACCATATTTAATAAATCTACAATGAAGTTTACATTAAAGTATGAAGAGTTGTGTTCCGTTTTATGGAGTGTATCTTCAAAAGGGCCAGAAAGAATTGAAGACATTTCAAATTATATAAAAACTACATATAGTAGAAAAGTAGACAAAACAGGCATATCAAAAATTGAAAACTTTTTAAAACTTTTTGATGTAAAAAGTAAGTCTGTGGATGGAAATCAAAAGAAATTTTGATTAAAATTTTGTAGTTGGATGAAAACTACTACGGAAATCTCAACTTACAACACATCAGCAGGAGCGCCTTGAAATTCATACGAAGACTTATGTTCACCAAAACGACTTAAGCGAATTGTGGAAAGTATACCAACTCCAACATCACAATCAAATTTTACTGAAGAGGAACTGGGTCTCAGTCGAAATAAGTACCAAATATTAAGGAAAGCTCTGCATGAAAAAGGACACAATATATTACCATCATACAAGGCGATCCAGGAAAAAACAAACTATCCGACCATCACCTATTGCTGTTAATGATGTAGAAGCTTGTATTTATATATATCTTTACTCTAAAACACAGCATCAAGAATTGTGTCAGAATTTTCAGAAGACCAACTAAGGAAAATTCATAACTGTGATGTTGTCTTAATGTGTAAGTGGGGATGTGACGGTTTATCAGAACCTTCAGAATACAAACAAGTCGGACATTAGCAGACTACAAAAGTGTATTTATGTCATCATTAGTGCCATTACGGATTCGTTCATATTCCCTTAATCCATCATCGTCAAGCATCGGAAATTCATTTGAAAGATATATGGATCAATACAACTCCGGGTTCAAAAAATTTTTGTAGACCCATTGGATTTGAATATATAAAGGAGTCAAAGAAAACAACAAAAGATTTAGTGGAATAATTTAAAAGATGAAATAAATGCACTGGAGCCATTTCCATAAAAATAAAGGAATTCTCTATTAACGTATCATATCAGCTAAGCTTAACAATGATTGATGGAAAGGTCTACAATGCCATAACAGAAACTTCTTCCTTCTGGAAATGCTCAATATGTAATGAGAAAAAAGTCGCAATTCTCAAATATAAACAAAAGCAGAAGTATTAATGAAGAAGTCTTGTCTTTCAGAATTTCACCACTTCATGCCAGAATACGATTTTTGAATTACTTTTTACACATAGCATACCGACCTCAAATATAGAAGTGTGCAGAAAATATTACTAAATCAACAAAAAATAATGAAGAATTGAAAGAACTGAGAGCTGCGGAAAAAAGCAGAATCCAAGAAGAATTTAAAGTTCAGATGGGATTAAACATCGACAAACCACTTCCAAGTTGCGGTAGTACAAATGACGGTAATACGGCGACAAGGTTTTTTCGTGATTTTGAAATTACTTCAAAAATAACTGGAATCGACAAGGAGTTGCTTCGAAGAGTTAACACTATTTTAAATGGCACTGCATAGTAAACATAAAATTAATGGAAATCGATTTGGGGAATATACATCTGAAATTTCTAAATTACTTGTATCTCTGTATCCATGGAGGGAACTAACAAACAACAGATACACAAAGTATTGTATTTGTGTCATGGTCAAATAATAATTGAATTGAATATTCTTCCATTTGGAGAGTTAACAGAAGAAGCCAGGAAGCGAGGAATCGAGATTTTAAGCATGTTCAACTTTTCAGCTCAAGAAAATGCTCCCAGCAATCACAGAATGAATATATTTTAATAGTTTACTTCTATCTCCTGATCCTGTTCTTTCAAATATGCGAAAAAGATGGAATGTTTAATAAACGCAGTAATCTGAGGTTCCGATATGGTTGCAATTAACTTTGGCAGTTTTCGTGCTAGGACAGACGTTTATGCACCATTTTAAAGCATTAAAATTGCTTGGTATATAATTTATTGCATAATGTAGTTTTAGAAAATGGCCAATTGGATAGATCGGTAGAATTATTTTCCCAGGTTCAAAAAGGCGGTAATTTGAAGTTCCGATATGGTTGTGAATAACTTTGTCAGTTTTCATGCTATGACAGTCATTTATGCATCATTTTAAAGCATTATGATTACACTTTAATTTGGTTTATCATTTGTGGCATAATGTGTTCGTCTAAAAAATGGTCAATTTGAAGGATCGGTAGAATTGTTGTTCTATGTTTAAAAACGCTGTGATTTGAGGTTCCGATATGGTTGCAAATAACTTTGACAGTTTTCACGCCAATACAATCGTTTATGCATCATTTTAAAGCATTACAGTTGCACTTAGTTTTGGTGTATAATTTGTGGCATAATGAATTTTTACAAAAATTGGATAGATCGGTATATTTTTTGGTACAGGTTTGGAAATGCGGTAATTTAAGGCTCCGATATGGTTGCAAATATCTTTTATAGTTTTCATGTTATTGCAGTCGTTTATATCTCTTTTTATTGCATTATAGTTGCCATTTGTTTTGGTATATAATTTATTGCATAATATAGTTTTAGAAAATGGCCAATTGGATAGATCGGTAGAATTATTTTCACAGCTTTCAAAACGCGATAGCTTGAGGTTCCAATATGGCTGCAAATAACATTGACAGTTTTCACGCTATGATAGTCATTTAGACATCATTTTAAAGCATTATGATTGCACTTTAATATGGTATATCATTTCTAGCATAATGTGTGTTTTTTTCAAATTGGTCAACTTGACAGATCGGTGGAATTATTGTCCTATGTATCAATTGCAGTAATCTGAGGTTCCGATATGGCTGCAATTAACTTTGGCAGTTTTCGTGCTAGGACAGTCGTTTATGCACCATTTTAAAGCATTAAAATTGCCATTTGTTTTGGTGTACAATTTATTGCATAATGTATTTTTAGAAAATGGCCAATTGGATAGATCGGTAGTATTATTTTCCCAGGTTTAAAAAGGCGGTAATTTGAAGTTCCGATATGGTTTGAATAACTTTGACAGTTTTCATGCTATGACAGTCATTTATGCATCATTTTAAAGCATTATAATTGCACTTTAATCTGGTATATCATTTGTGGCATAATTGTTCTATGTTTAAAAACGCTGTGATTTAAGGCTCCCATATGATTGCAAATAACATTGACAGTTTTCATGCCAGGACAATCGTTTATGCATCATTTTAAACCATTACAGTTGAACTTTCTTTTGGTGTATAATTTGTGGCATAATGAGTTTTACAAAAATAGGATAGATTGGTATATTTATTGCTACAGGTTTAGAAAGGCGATAATTTAAGGCTCCGATATGGTTACAAATATCTTTTAGAGTTTTCATGTTATTGCAGTCGTTTATATAACTGCATAATATATTTTTAGAAAATGGCCAATTGGATAGATCGGTAGAATTATTTTCACAGCTTTCAAAACGCGGTAGTTTGAGGTTCCAATATGACTGCAAATAACATTGACAGTTTTCACGCTATGATAGTCATTTAGACATCATTTTAAAGCATTATGATTGCACTTTAATATGGTATATCATTTTTAGCATAATGTGTGTTTTTACAAATTGGTCAACTTGATAGATCGGTGGAATTATTGTTCTATGTTTAATAAACGCAGTAATCTGAGGTTCCGATATGGTTGCAATTAGCTTTGGCAGTTTTCGTGCTAGGACAGTCGTTTATGCACCATTTTAAAGCATTAAAATTGCCATTTGTTTTGGTATATAATTTAAGTATATAATTTAAGTATATATATAATATATAAATATATAATAATGTATTTTTAGAAAATGGCCAATTGGATAGATCGGTAGAATTATTTTCCCAGGTTTAAAAAGGCGGTAATTTGAAGTTCCGATATGGTTGTGAATAACTTTGACAGTTTTCATGCTATGACAGTCATTTATGCATCATTTTAAAAAATTATGATTGCACTTTAATTTGGTATATCATTTGTGGATCGGTAGAATTGTTGTTCTTTGTTTAAAAACGCTGTGATTTGAGTTTCCGATATGGTTGCAAATAACTTTGACAGTTTTCATGCCAGAACAATCGCTTATGCATCATTTTAAAGCATTACAGCTGCACTTTTTTTTGGTGTACAATTTGTGGCATAATGAATTTTTACAAAAATTGGATAGATCGGTATATTTATTGGTACAGGTTTGGAAATGCGGTAATTTAAGGCTCCGATATGGTTGCAAATATCTTTTATAGTTTTCATGTTATAGCAGTCGTTTATATATCTTTTTAATGCATCATAGTTGCCATTTGTTTTGGTATATAATTTGTTGCATAATATATTTTTAGAAAATGGCTAATTGGATAGATCGGTAGAATTATTTTCACAGCTTTAAAAACGCGGTATTTTAAGGTTCCGATATAGCTGCAAATAACATTAACAGTTTTCACGCTATGACAGTCATTTAGGCATCATTTTAAAGCATTATGATTGCACTTTAATATGGTATATCATTTGTTGCATAATGTGTGTTATTACAAATTGGTCAATTTGATAGATCGGTAGAATTATTGTTCTATGTTTAATAAACGCAGTAATCTGAGGTTCCGATATGGTTGCAATTAACTTTGGCAGTTTTCGTGCTAGGACAGTCGTTTATGCACCATTTTAAAGCATTAAAATTGCCATTAGTTTTGGTATATAATTTAAGTATATAATTTAAGTATATATATAATATATAAATATATAATAATTTTTTTTTAGAAAAGGCGGTAATTTGAAGTTCCGATATGGTTGTGAATAACTTTGACAGTTTTCATGCTATGACAGTCATTTATGCATCATTTTAAAAAATTATGATTGCAATTTAATTTGGTATATCATTTGTGGCATAATGTGTTCGTCTAAAAATGGTCAATTTGAAGGATCGGTAGAATGTTTAAAAACGCTGTGATTTGAGGTTCCGATATGGTTGTGAATAACTTTGACAGTTTTCATGCTATGATAGTCATTTATGCATCATTTTAAAGCATTATGATTGCACTTTAATTTGGTATATCATTTGTGGCATTATGTGTTCGTCTAAAAAATGGTCAATTTGAAGGATCGGTAGAATTGTTGTTCTTTGTTCAAAAACGCTGTGATTTGAAATTCCGATATGGTTGCAAATAACTTTGACAGTTTTCATGCCAGAACAATCGTTTATGCATCATTTTAAAGCATTACAGCTGCACTTTGTTTTGGTGTACAATTTGTGGCATAATGAATTTTTACAAAAATTGGATAGATCGGTATATTTATTGGTACAGGTTTGGAAATGCGGTAATTTAAGGCTCCGATATGGTTGCAAATATCTTTTATAGTTTTCATGTTATAGCAGTCGTTTATATATCTTTTTAATGCATTATAGTTGCCATTAGTTTTGGTATATAATTTGTTGCATAATATATTTTTAGAAAATGGCTAATTGGATAAATCGGTAGAATTATTTTCACAGCTTTAAAAACGCGGTATTTTAAGGTTCCGATATGGCTGCAAATAACATTGACAGTTTTCACGCTATGACAGTCATTTAGGCATCATTTTAAAGCATTATGATTGCACTTTAATATGGTATATCATTTTTAGCATAATGTGAGTTTTTACAAATTGGTCAGTTTAATAGACCGGTAGAATTATTGTTCTATGTTTAATAAACGCAGTAATCTGAGGTTCCGATATGGTTGCAATTAACTTTGGCAGTTTTCGTGCTAGGACAGTCGTTTATGCACCATTTTAAAGCATTAAAATTGCCATTTGTTTTGGTATATAATTTAGTGCATAATGTAGTTTTAGAAAATGACCAATTGGATAGATCGGTATATTTATTTTCCCAGGTTTAAAAAGGCGGTAATTTGAGGTTCCGATATGGTTGTGAATAACTTTGACAGTTTTCATGCTATGACAGCATCATTTTAAAGCATTATGATTGCACTTTAATCTGGTATATCATTTGTGGCATAATGTGTTCGTCTAAAAAATGGTCAATTCGAAGGATCGGTAGAATTGTTGTTCTATGTTTAAAAACGCTGTGATTTGAGGTTCCGATATGGTTGCAAATAACATTGACAGTTTTCATGCCAGGACAATCGTTTATGCATCATTTTAAAGCATTAAAATTGCCATTTGTTTTGGTATATAATTTATTGCATTATGTATTTTTAGAAAATGGCCAATTGAATAGATCGGTAGAATTATTTTCAAAGGTTCAAAAAGGCGGTAATTTGAAGTTCCGATATGGTTGTGAATAACTTTGACAGTTTTCATGCTATGACAGTCATTTATGCATCATTTTAAAGCATTATGATTGCACTTTAATTTGGTATATCATTTGTGGCATAATGTGTTCGTCTAAAAAATGATCAATTTGAAAGATGGGTAGAATTGTTGTTCTATGTTTAAAAACGCTGTGATTTGAGGTTCCGATATGGTTGCAAATAACTTTGACAGTTTTCATGCCAGGACAATCGTTTATGCATCATTTTAAAGCATTACAGTTGCACTTTGTTTTGGTGTATAATTTGTGGCATAATGAATTTTTAAAAAAATTGGATACATCGCAAATAACTTTGACAGTTTTCATGCCAGAACAATCGTTTATGCATCATTTTAAAACATTACAGTTGCACTTTGTTTTGGTGTATAATTTGTGGCATAATGAATTTTAAAAAAAATTGGATAGATCGCTATATTTATTGGTACAGGTTTAGAAATGCGGTAATTTAAGGCTCCGATATGGTTGCAAATATCATTTATAGTTTTCATGTTATTGCAGTCGTTGTTGGGGTCTAATTTTTAATATTTGAAAATTTTAATCTAGTTAGCTTTTTGGTTTTTTTTTTTTGAAAATAATGTATTGTATGTAGGTAAATTGTTATTTTTGAAATTTGAAAATTATATGTGATTGTAGTTTAGGAAATTATTTTTTCATCACGTAGGCTATGGTTTTGGAAATTTTGATTGTTAGATAGTTTTAGGTTTGTAGGAAATTATTCATAATAGTTTTGATTGTTGAATTGTGCGGCAATAATTTTAAAAAGGAAAAATAAAACGAGAATATTAAATAGTTTATATTGTGAAAATTGTGTATTTTTGAGAAAATAATAAAAAGGATATTCTGAAAAGACTGAAAAGTGAAAATTAAGGAAAAATGTTAATTAAAATATACACTATGAAAGGAATATTTTGGCAGGACATGTTCAGCCAGTGAAGTTAAACGGATATTTTAATAAACGGATAAGGATTATTTTAATAGACATGTGGATAATTAGTAAAAAAAGGAATATGAGTGAACTTTGTAAGGAAAAGGAATACATGTCAATATATTTGAATGAGAACATATTTAATTGAAAATTTGAATATATCAAAACCTAACAAGATAAATGTGAATATAAAATGTTTGAATTTTACAAATGAAAACTAACGTTTAGAACGAAATGAAAATGGCGGAAAAATAAAACTTATTTGAAAATGAAAATTCTTCAAAGTTTAAGAATTATTTAAAATGAAACAAAAGAACAGTGATAAAAATTGCATGCATTATTCCTATTTATGTGCATATAAATCAAAATTTATTTCAATGTAATTAAACATACTAATTTGAGCATAATCGCATGATTTAATGAGAATTTATCAATATTGCTAAAATAAATGAATACGTGAAGGAAAATAAACCAACAAATAAAACAGTAAACTAGGAGGTGTGTCTTGTTTCTGTGAATTTGGATCTGTGCCGTGAATGTGAATCGAGAATCTTAAATCATATTTTTTTTATAATTTTTGTTAATATTCCTTAAAATTTATTAAATATTTTTTTTTCATATTGTTTTGTTTTCGTAAATGTTTGTGTATAATTTATGTTAAATTTCTTTAATTTAAAATCTTAAATGTTTATTTAAAATTAATGTTAATTTTTCATTTAATATTTTTTTAATTTATAATCGAATATTGTAATTTATAATATAAACAAAATAATTGTCTTCGAGATGCTTATATGTACATATCGTCGTTGGAGTCAATATACTTATGTAAGTTTTTCTTTGTAAATTTTTTAATTTTCTTTTAATTTTTTTTTTGGTAAATAACTTTTGAATTTCTTAGTTGTTATAAGATAAATATGGAAACAACTTTGATCTTTAATAAGTTTTGCATATTAATTTTTAGTTATTTTGATTTAAATTAAATAAATGAATTGTCTGTTAATTTTGAATATTTAAAAGAAAATATGGTGCATTAAATCTTTATATTTGAGTTGTGGAGATGAAGTAGGATAGATGGATTAGAATTGCAGCAAAGTAAGTTTATCAATTAGGGATTATATTTTAAATAATTAAAATATAATCATGGTGGTATATTTACCAAAAGGGAGGGCAATTATTATGGGTGTTAACATCAAAACCCAATCAGATATTCAGGTTTTTCAGACAATAATAACTCATTGATCAGAACCCAAAGAACGTAGAGCAATGACGTTACATCGTTTATATATCTTTTTATTGCATTATAGTTGCCATTTGTTTTGGTATATAATTTATTGCATAATATATTTTTAGAAAATGGCCAATTGGATAGATCGGTAGAATTATTTTCACAGCTTTAAAAACGCGGTAGTTTGAGGTTCCGATATGGATGCAAATAACATTGACAGTTTTCACGCTATGACAGTCATTTATGAATCATTTTAAAGCATTATGATTGCACTTCAATATGGTATATCATTTGTAGCATAATGTGTATTTTTAGAAATTATTCAATTTGATAGATCGGTATAATTAGAACAATCTATGTATAATAAACGCAGTAATCTGAGGTTCCGCTATGGTTGCAATTAACTTTGGAAGTTTTCGTTTATGCACCATATTAAAGCATTAAAATTGCCATTTGTTTTGGTATATAATTTATTGCATAATGTATTTTTAGAAAATGGCCAATTGGATAGATCGGTATAATTATTTTCCCAGGTTTAAAAAGGCGGTAGTTTGAGGTTCCGATATGGTTGTGAATTACTTTGACAGTTTTCATGCTAGGACAGTCATTTATGCATCATTTTAAAGCATTATGATTGCACTTTAATTTGGTATATCATTTGTGGCATAATGTGTTCGTCTAAAAAATGGTCAATTTGAAGGTTTGGTAGAATTGTTGTTCTATGTTTAAAAACGCTGTGATTTGAGGTTCCGATATGTTTGCAAACAACTTTGACAGTTTTCATGCCAGGAGAATCGTTTATGCATCATTTTAAAGCATTACAGTTGCACTTTGTTTTGGTGTACAATTTGTGGCATAATGAATTTTTATAAAAATTGGATAGATCGGTATATTTATTGGTACAGGTTTGGAAATGCGGTAATTTAAGGCTCCGATATGGTTGCAAATATCTTTTATAGTTTTCATGTTATAGCAGTCGTTTATATATCTTTTTATTGCATTATAGTTGCCATTTGTTTTTGTATATAAAATTTGGTGTATATAATTTGTTGCATAATATATTTTTATAAAATGGCTAATTGGATAGATCGGTAGAATTATTTTCACAGCTTTAAAAACGCGGTATTTTAAGGTTCCCATATGGCTGCAAATAACATTGACCGTTTTCACGCTATGACAGTCATTTAGGCATCATTTTAAAGCATTATGATTGCACTTTAATATGGTATATCATTTGTAGCATAATGTGTGTTTTTACAAATTGGTCAATTTTATAGATCGGTAGAATTATTGTTCTATGTGCAATAAACGCAGTAATCTGAGGTTCCGATATGGTTGCAATTAACTTTGGCAGTTTTCGTGCTAGGACAGTCGTTTATGCACCATTTTAAAGCATTAAAATTGCCATTTGTTTTGGTATATAATTTATTGCATAATGTATTTTTAGAAAATGGCCAGTTGGATAGATCTGTAGAATTATTTTCCCAGGCTTAAAAAGGCGGTAATTTGAAGTTCCGATATGGTTGTGAATAACTTTGACAGTTTTCATGCTATGACAGTCATTTATGCATCATTTTAAAGCATTATGATTGCACTTTAATTTGGTATATCATTTGTGGCATAATGTGTTCGTCTAAAAAATGGTCAATTTGAAGGATCGGTAGAATTGTTGTTCTATGTTTAAAAACGCTGTGATTTGAGGTTCCGATATGGTTGCAAATAACTTTGACAGTTTTCATGCCAGAACAATCGTTTATGCATCATTTTAAAGCATTACAGTTGCACTTTGTTTTGGTGTATAATTTGTGGCATAATGAAATTTAAGAAAATTGGATAGATAGGTATATATATTGGTACAGGTTTAGAAATGCGGTAATTTAAGGCTCCGATATGGTTGCAAATATCTTTTATAGTTTTCATGTTATAGCAGTCGTTTATATATCTTTTTATTGCATTATAGTTGCCATTTGTTTTGGTATATAATTTATTGCATAATATATTTTTAGAAAATGGCCAATTGGATAGATCGGTAGAATTATTTTTACAGCTTTAAAAACGCGGTATTTTGAGGTTCCGATATGGTTGTGAATAACTTTGACAGTTTTCATGCTATGACAGTCATTTATGCATCATTTTAAAGCATTATGATTGCACTTTAATTTAGTATATCATTTGTGGCATAATGTGTTCGTCTAGCAAATGGTCAATTTTGCTGTGATTTAAGGTTCCGATATGGTTGCAAATAACATTGACAGTTTTCATGCATCATTTTAAAGCATTACAGTTGAACTTTGTTTTGGTGTATAATTTGTGGCAATTTGATACAAAAATAGCATAGATCGATATATTTATTGGTACAGGTTTAGAAATGCGGTAATTTAAAGCTCCAATATGGTTGCAAATATCTTTTATAGTTTTCATGTTATTGCGGTCATTTATGAATCATTTTAAAGCATTATGATTGCACTTTAATATGGTATATCATTTGTAGCATAATGTGTATTTTTAGAAATTGGTCAATTTGATAGAACGGTAGAATTATTGTTCTATGTTTAATAAACGCAGTAATCTGAGGTTCCGATATGGTTGCAATTAACTTTGGCAGTTCTCGTGCTAGGGCAGTCGTTTATACACCACTTTAAAGCATTAAAATTGCCATTTGTTTTGGTATATAATTTAGTGCATAATGTAGTTTTAGAAAATGGCCAATTGGATAGATTGGTAGAATTATTTTCCCAGGTTTAAAAAGGCGGTAATTTGAGGTTCCGATATGGTTGTGAATAACTTTGACAGTTTTCATGCAATGACAGTCATTTATGCATCATTTTAAAGCATTATGATTGCACTTTAATTTGGTATATCATTTGTGGCATAATGTGTTCGTCTAAAAAATGGTCAATTTGAAGGATCGGTAGAATTGTTCTTTTATGTTTAAAAACGCTGTGATTTGAAGTTCCGATATGGTTGCAAATAACTTTGACAGTTTTTACGCCAGGACAATCGTTTATGTATCATTTTAAAGCATTACAGTTGCACTTTTTTTGGTGTACAATTTGTGGCATAATGAATTTTTACAAAAATTGGATAGATAGGTATATTTATTGGTACAGGTTTGGAAATGCGGTAATTTAAGGCTCCGATATGGTTGCAAATATCTTTTATAGTTTTCATGTTATAGCAGTCGTTTATATATCTTTTTATTGCATTATAGTTGCCATTTGTTTTGGTATATAATTTTTTGCGTAATATATTTTTAGAAAATGGCTAATCAGATAGATCGGTAGAATTATTTTCACAGCTTTAAAAACGCGGTATTTTAAGGTTCCAATATAGCTGCAAATAACATTGACAGTTTTCACGCTGTGACAGTCATTTAGGCATCATTTTAAAGCATTATGATTGCACTTTAATATGATATATCATTTGTAGCATAATGTGTGTTTTTACAAACTGGTCAATTTGATAGATCGGTAGAATTATTGTTCTATGTTTAATAAACGCAGTAATCTGAGGTTCCGATATGGTTGCAATTAACTTTGGCAGTTTTCGTGCTAGGACAGTCGTTTATGCACCATTTTAAAGCATTAAAATTGCCATTTGTTTTGGTATATAATTTATTGCATAATTTTTTTTTAGAAAATGGCCAATTGGATAGATCGATAGAATTATTTTCCAAGGTTTAAAAAGGGAAAATAATTCTATCTATGCTATGACAGTCATTTATGCATCATTTTAAAGCATTATGATTGCACTTTATATTGGTATATCATTTGTGGCATAATGTGTTCGTCTAAAAAATGGTCAATTTGATGGATCGGTAGAATTGTTGTTCTATGTTTAAAAACGCTGTGATGTGAGGTAGTGCTGTTAAAGTATTGAGTAGTGGGTATCGAGTATCGAGTATTTACCTTAATTTTTGGGTACTCAATACTAAAAGGTAACTACTCAATACTTTTGAGTTAAATAAGTACAACATAATCTGTTTAAATTTAACGGCTATAGTATAAAAATGCAACTCTGCTAAATATACAACTCAGCTGAGAGTTAAAAATGCAACTCTTAACAAAAAAAATGTCAAATCAAAATGACAGAAAGGCGCAATTCACTAAAAAGTAAAAATGTTGAAAAATTATTATTTTTACATTTCAATGATTTCTAACAAACACAAAGCTTCTTCAATCCAATCTTTCTTATGGTGAGGAAAATTTTCAATTCTTCCATGCCAAATGAAATCTCTCTTACCTAAGGTAAATTTTGACATACACCACATTCACTTTGTGTATGCTATATTGATTTTTTACATATAATTCTAGAACAAATTTTGAATTTATATATTAATTTGAATTATTTATTTTTTAGTTTTCAAAATTTTTATTTTATTTGTCAAAATATATGTAGACCAATGAGCTAGTGAAATTGTATTAATGCATAAATGTCAAACATTTACTTTTTGTAGTAAATTGTTACTAGTAGAATGTTACGTTTGGCACACACTCAGAGTACAAATTTTTAAATTAATTTATTTTTTTAATTCGTTAACGTTGAAATAAAAATTAACTTTTCTAATTTATTTATTTTTTATAATAAAAAGCGAATAAACAGAAAAATACCACGTTTTTAAATTTTAACAAGTGAGAAATTATAGTCGGGCATGCCCGATCATATGATACCCTACACCAACTATGAGATTGGATTAATCTTCATTAATAAAATTCCTAGAGAGTTTGTTTATGAAGTCTTGGAGCAAATGTGGTAGAGTAAATTCAAACAATGTTGTTCCTAATTTCGTTGTATGGCATTATAATGGAAAGGACAACTTTTTTGGAATACCTCCCAAACGATTCATGTTAATGTACTGAATTTTGTTTGAGAAATTATATATAGTTCAGGACATTTACGCGTATATAGGGAATTGAAGAGAACTTAATATTTTATATTTAGGGTATAAAAAGTATCGAGTAGTATTGAGTACCCAAATGAAAAGTATTGAGTAAGTAGTATCGAGTAGTGAAAAGTAGTAGAATGTTACAGCACTAATGTGAGGTTCCCATATGTTTGCAAATAACATTGACAGTTTTTATGCCAGGACAATCGTTTATGCATCATTTTAAAGCATTACAGTTGCACTTTGTTTTGGTGTATAATTTGTGGCATAATGAGTTTTTACAAAAATAGGATAGATCGGTATATTTATTTGTACAGGTTTAGAAATGCGGTAATTTAAGGCTCCGATATGGTTGCAAATATATTTTATAGTTTTCATTTTATAGCAGTCGTTTATATATCTTTTTATTGTATTATAGTTGCCATTTGTTTTGGTATATAATTTGTTGCATAATATATTTTTAGAAAATGGCTAATTGGATAGATCGGTAGAATTATCTTCACAGCTTTAAAAACGCGGTATTTTAAGGTTCCGTTATGGCTGCAAATAACATTGACAGTTTTCAGACAGTTATTTTTCCAGATTTAAAAAGGCGGTAATTTGAGGTTCCGATATGGTTGTGAATAACTTTGACAGTTTTCATGCTATGACAGTCATTTATGCATCATTTTAGAGCATTATGATTGCACTT